>NW_027414419.1:0-77054 GCF_964106895.1 Numenius arquata
CCTAGGGAACCCTTCAGATTTCGACGGAACCCTACGAGGCCCTCTGGAACCCTACAGAATACTCCAGGACCCGACAGCACTCTACAAGACCCTTAGCAACACAACGGAACCTCACGAAAACCCTATGGGCTCCTACAGAACACTGCAGGTGCCTACGGAACCCTACAGACCCCTACGGAACCCTACAGACACCTGCGGGCACTTACGGAACCCTGCAGGCCCCTACAGAACCCTACAGGTCCATACAGAACCCCACAGGGCCCTACGGAACTTTACCAGCCACTACGGAACTCTACGGGTCCCTACGGAACCCTGCAGAACCCTCCGGAACCTTACAGAATCCCACAGACTCCTACAGACTTCTGCGGGCACTTACACAACCCTACAGGTCCCTACGGAAATCTACGGGACTCTATGGGCCCCTAGGGTACCCTTCAGATTTCGACGGAACCCTACGAGCCCCTCTGGAACCCTACAGAATACTCCAGGACCCGACAGCACTCTACAAGACCCTTAGCAACACAACGGAACCTCACGAAAACCCTATGGGCTCCTACAGAACACTGTAGGTGCCTACGGAAACCTACAGACCCCTACGGAATACTACCAGCCACTACAGAAAAATATGGCCCCTACGGAACTCTACGGAACCTGGCAGAAACACTGTGGGCCCCCTACAGGCCCTTGCGGGCACTTGCAGAACTCTGCAGGAACCCGCGGAACTTTATGGAACCCTACCAGCCCCTACGGAAGCCTAAAGACCCTTGCAGGCAGTTACGGAACGGTACAGGGCCCTAGGGAACTTTACCAGCCACTACGGAACTCTACGGGCCCCTACGGAACCCTGCAGAACCCTCCAGAACCTTACAGAATCCCACGGATTCCTACAGACTCCTGCGGGCACTTACTCAACCCTAGAGGACCCTACGGAACACTACTGGCTCCTGTGGTACTCCAGAGGCCTCTAGGGAACCTACGAAGCTCTACGGAACCCTATGGATCCTTACGGAACAGTACGGGCCCCTTCAGACCTCTGCGGGCGCTTATGGAAACCTACAGGACCCTACGGAACTGTACGAGACTCTACAGGCCCCTAGGGAACACCACAGGCCCCTACGGAACCCTACACAACCCTCCGGAAACATATGGCACCCTACAAGCTCCTACCAACCCCTGCGGGGCACTTACACAACCCTACAGGTCCCTACGGCAATCTACGGGACTCTACGGGCCCCTAGGGAACCCTTCAGATTTCGACGGAACCCTACGAGGCCCTCTGGAACCCTACAGAATACTCCAGGACCCGACAGCACTCTACAAGACCCTTAGCAACACAACGGAACCTCACTAAAACCCTATGGGCTCCTACAGAACACTGCAGGTGCCTACGGAACCCTACAGACCCCTACGGAACCCTACAGACACCTGCGGGCACTTACGGAACCCTGCAGGCCCCTACAGAACCCTACAGGTCCATACAGAACCCCACAGGGCCCTACCGAACTTTACCAGCCACTACGGAACTCTACGGGTCCCTACGGAACCCTGCAGAACCCTCCGGAACCTTACAGAATCCCACAGACTCCTACAGACTTCTGCGGGCACTTACACAACCCTACAGGTCCCTACGGAAATCTACGGGACTCTATGGGCCCCTAGGGTACCCTTCAGATTTCGACGGAACCCTACGAGCCCCTCTGGAACCCTACAGAATACTCCAGGACCCGACAGCACTCTACAAGACCCTTAGCAACACAACGGAACCTCACGAAAACCCTATGGGCTCCTACAGAACACTGTAGGTGCCTACGGAAACCTACAGACCCCTACGGAATACTACCAGCCACTACAGAAAAATATGGCCCCTACGGAACTCTACGGAACCTGGCAGAAACACTGTGGGCCCCTACAGGCCCTTGCGGGCACTTGCAGAACTCTGCAGGAACCCGCGGAACTTTATGGAACCCTACCAGCCCCTACGGAAGCCTAAAGACCCTTGCAGGCAGTTACGGAACGGTACAGGGCCCTAGGGAACTTTACCAGCCACTACGGAACTCTACGGGCCCCTACGGAACCCTGCAGAACCCTCCAGAACCTTACAGAATCCCACGGATTCCTACAGACTCCTGCGGGCACTTACTCAACCCTAGAGGACCCTACGGAACACTACTGGCTCCTGTGGTACTCCAGAGGCCTCTAGGGAACCTACGAAGCTCTACGGAACCCTATGGATCCTTACGGAACAGTACGGGCCCCTTCAGACCTCTGCGGGCGCTTATGGAAACCTACAGGACCCTACGGAACTGTACGAGACTCTACAGGCCCCTAGGGAACACCACAGGCCCCTACGGAACCCTACACAACCCTCCGGAAACATATGGCACCCTACAAGCTCCTACCAACCCCTGCGGGCACTTACACAACCCTACAGGTCCCTACGGCAATCTACGGGACTCTACGGGCCCCTAGGGAACCCTTCAGATTTCGACGGAACCCTACGAGGCCCTCTGGAACCCTACAGAATACTCCAGGACCCGACAGCACTCTACAAGACCCTTAGCAACACAACGGAACCTCACTAAAACCCTATGGGCTCCTACAGAACACTGCAGGTGCCTACGGAACCCTACAGACCCCTACGGAACCCTACAGACACCTGCGGGCACTTACGGAACCCTGCAGGCCCCCTACGGAACCCTACAGGTCCATACAGAACCCACAGGGCCCTACGGAACTTTACCAGCCACTACGGAACTCTACGGGTCCCTACGGAACCCTGCAGAACCCTCCGGAACCTTACAGAATCCCACAGACTCCTACAGACTTCTGCGGGCACTTACACAACCCTACAGGTCCCTACGGAAATCTACGGGACTCTATGGGCCCCTAGGGTACCCTATAGATTTCGACGGAACCCTACGAGCCCCTCTGGAACCCTACAGAATACTCCAGGACCCGACAGCACTCTACAAGACCCTTAGCAACACAACGGAACCTCACGAAAACCCTATGGGCTCCTACAGAACACTGTAGGTGCCTACGGAAACCTACAGACCCCTACGGAATACTACCAGCCACTACAGAAAAATATGGCCCCTACGGAACTCTACGGAACCTGGCAGAAACACTGTGGGCCCCTACAGGCCCTTGCGGGCACTTGCAGAACTCTGCAGGAACCCGCGGAACTTTATGGAACCCTACCAGCCCCTACGGAAGCCTAAAGACCCTTGCAGGCAGTTACGGAACGGTACAGGGCCCTAGGGAACTTTACCAGCCACTACGGAACTCTACGGGCCCCTACGGAACCCTGCAGAACCCTCCAGAACCTTACAGAATCCCACGGATTCCTACAGACTCCTGCGGGCACTTACTCAACCCTAGAGGACCCTACGGAACACTACTGGCTCCTGTGGTACTCCAGAGGCCTCTAGGGAACCTACGAAGCTCTACGGAACCCTATGGATCCTTACGGAACAGTACGGGCCCCTTCAGACCTCTGCGGGCGCTTATGGAAACCTACAGGACCCTACGGAACTGTACGAGACTCTACAGGCCCCTAGGGAACACCACAGGCCCCTACGGAACCCTACACAACCCTCCGGAAACATATGGCACCCTACAAGCTCCTACCAACCCCTGCGGGCACTTACACAACCCTACAGGTCCCTACGGCAATCTACGGGACTCTACGGGCCCCTAGGGAACCCTTCAGATTTCGACGGAACCCTACGAGGCCCTCTGGAACCCTACAGAATACTCCAGGACCCGACAGCACTCTACAAGACCCTTAGCAACACAACGGAACCTCACGAAAACCCTATGGGCTCCTACAGAACACTGCAGGTGCCTACGGAACCCTACAGACCCCTACGGAACCCTACAGACACCTGCGGGCACTTACGGAACCCTGCAGGCCCCTACAGAACCCTACAGGTCCATACAGAACCCCACAGGGCCCTACGGAACTTTACCAGCCACTACGGAACTCTACGGGTCCCTACGGAACCCTGCAGAACCCTCCGGAACCTTACAGAATCCCACAGACTCCTACAGACTTCTGCGGGCACTTACACAACCCTACAGGTCCCTACGGAAATCTACGGGACTCTATGGGCCCCTAGGGTACCCTATAGATTTCGACGGAACCCTACGAGCCCCTCTGGAACCCTACAGAATACTCCAGGACCCGACAGCACTCTACAAGACCCTTAGCAACACAACGGAACCTCACGAAAACCCTATGGGCTCCTACAGAACACTGTAGGTGCCTACGGAAACCTACAGACCCCTACGGAATACTACCAGCCACTACAGAAAAATATGGCCCCTACGGAACTCTACGGAACCTGGCAGAAACACTGTGGGCCCCTACAGGCCCTTGCGGGCACTTGCAGAACTCTGCAGGAACCCGCGGAACTTTATGGAACCCTACCAGCCCCTACGGAAGCCTAAAGACCCTTGCAGGCAGTTACGGAACGGTACAGGGCCCTAGGGAACTTTACCAGCCACTACGGAACTCTACGGGCCCCTACGGAACCCTGCAGAACCCTCCAGAACCTTACAGAATCCCACGGATTCCTACAGACTCCTGCGGGCACTTACTCAACCCTAGAGGACCCTACGGAACACTACTGGCTCCTGTGGTACTCCAGAGGCCTCTAGGGAACCTACGAAGCTCTACGGAACCCTATGGATCCTTACGGAACAGTACGGCCCCTTCAGACCTCTGCGGGCGCTTATGGAAACCTACAGGACCCTACGGAACTGTACAAGACTCTACAGGCCCCTAGGGAACACCACAGGCCCCTACGGAACCCTACACAACCCTCCGGAAACATATGGCACCCTACAAGCTCCTGCCAACCCCTGCGGGCACTTACACAACCCTACAGGTCCCTACGGCAATCTACGGGACTCTACGGGCCCCTAGGGAACCCTTCAGATTTCGACGGAACCCTACGAGGCCCTCTGGAACCCTACAGAATACTCCAGGACCCGACAGCACTCTACAAGACCCTTAGCAACACAACGGAACCTCACTAAAACCCTATGGGCTCCTACAGAACACTGCAGGTGCCTACGGAACCCTACAGACCCCTACGGAACCCTACAGACACCTGCGGGCACTTACGGAACCCTGCAGGCCCCTACAGAACCCTACAGGTCCATACAGAACCCCACAGGGCCCTACGGAACTTTACCAGCCACTACGGAACTCTACGGGTCCCTACGGAACCCTGCAGAACCCTCCGGAACCTTACAGAATCCCACAGACTCCTACAGACTTCTGCGGGCACTTACACAACCCTACAGGTCCCTACGGAAATCTACGGGACTCTATGGGCCCCTAGGGTACCCTTCAGATTTCGACGGAACCCTACGAGCCCCTCTGGAACCCTACAGAATACTCCAGGACCCGACAGCACTCTACAAGACCCTTAGCAACACAACGGAACCTCACGAAAACCCTATGGGCTCCTACAGAACACTGTAGGTGCCTACGGAAACTTACAGACCCCTACAGAATACTACCAGCCACTACAGAAAAATATGGCCCCTACGGAACTCTACGGAACCTGGCAGAAACACTGTGGGCCCCTACAGGCCCTTGCGGGCACTTGCAGAACTCTGCAGGAACCCGCGGAACTTTATGGAACCCTACCAGCCCCTACGGAAGCCTAAAGACCCTTGCAGGCAGTTACGGAACGGTACAGGGCCCTAGGGAACTTTACCAGCCACTACGGAACTCTACGGGCCCCTACGGAACCCTGCAGAACCCTCCAGAACCTTACAGAATCCCACGGATTCCTACAGACTCCTGCGGGCACTTACTCAACCCTAGAGGACCCTACGGAACACTACTGGCTCCTGTGGTACTCCAGAGGCCTCTAGGGAACCTACGAAGCTCTACGGAGCCCTATGGATCCTTACGGAACAGTACGGGCCCCTTCAGACCTCTGCGGGCGCTTATGGAAACCTACAGGACCCTACGGAACTGTACGAGACTCTACAGGCCCCTAGGGAACACCACAGGCCCCTACGGAACCCTACACAACCCTCCGGAAACATATGGCACCCTACAAGCTCCTACCAACCCCTGCGGGCACTTACACAACCCTACAGGTCCCTACGGCAATCTACGGGACTCTACGGGCCCCTAGGGAACCCTTCAGATTTCGACGGAACCCTACGAGGCCCTCTGGAACCCTACAGAATACTCCAGGACCCGACAGCACTCTACAAGACCCTTAGCAACACAACGGAACCTCACTAAAACCCTATGGGCTCCTACAGAACACTGCAGGTGCCTACGGAACCCTACAGACCCCTACGGAACCCTACAGACACCTGCGGGCACTTACGGAACCCTGCAGGCCCCTACGGAACCCTACAGGTCCATACAGAACCCCACAGGGCCCTACGGAACTTTACCAGCCACTACGGAACTCTACGGGTCCCTACGGAACCCTGCAGAACCCTCCGGAACCTTACAGAATCCCACAGACTCCTACAGACTTCTGCGGGCACTTACACAACCCTACAGGTCCCTACGGAAATCTACGGGACTCTATGGGCCCCTAGGGTACCCTATAGATTTCGACGGAACCCTACGAGCCCCTCTGGAACCCTACAGAATACTCCAGGACCCGACAGCACTCTACAAGACCCTTAGCAACACAACGGAACCTCACGAAAACCCTATGGGCTCCTACAGAACACTGTAGGTGCCTACGGAAACCTACAGACCCCTACGGAATACTACCAGCCACTACAGAAAAATATGGCCCCTACGGAACTCTACGGAACCTGGCAGAAACACTGTGGGCCCCTACAGGCCCTTGCGGGCACTTGCAGAACTCTGCAGGAACCCGCGGAACTTTATGGAACCCTACCAGCCCCTACGGAAGCCTAAAGACCCTTGCAGGCAGTTACGGAACGGTACAGGGCCCTAGGGAACTTTACCAGCCACTACGGAACTCTACGGGCCCCTACGGAACCCTGCAGAACCCTCCAGAACCTTACAGAATCCCACGGATTCCTACAGACTCCTGCGGGCACTTACTCAACCCTAGAGGACCCTACGGAACACTACTGGCTCCTGTGGTACTCCAGAGGCCTCTAGGGAACCTACGAAGCTCTACGGAACCCTATGGATCCTTACGGAACAGTACGGGCCCCTTCAGACCTCTGCGGGCGCTTATGGAAACCTACAGGACCCTACGGAACTGTACAAGACTCTACAGGCCCCTAGGGAACACCACAGGCCCCTACGGAACCCTACACAACCCTCCGGAAACATATGGCACCCTACAAGCTCCTGCCAACCCCTGCGGGCACTTACACAACCCTACAGGTCCCTACGGCAATCTACGGGACTCTACGGGCCCCTAGGGAACCCTTCAGATTTCGACGGAACCCTACGAGGCCCTCTGGAACCCTACAGAATACTCCAGGACCCGACAGCACTCTACAAGACCCTTAGCAACACAACGGAACCTCACTAAAACCCTATGGGCTCCTACAGAACACTGCAGGTGCCTACGGAACCCTACAGACCCCTACGGAACCCTACAGACACCTGCGGGCACTTACGGAACCCTGCAGGCCCCTACAGAACCCTACAGGTCCATACAGAACCCCACAGGGCCCTACGGAACTTTACCAGCCACTACGGAACTCTACGGGTCCCTACGGAACCCTGCAGAACCCTCCGGAACCTTACAGAATCCCACAGACTCCTACAGACTTCTGCGGGCACTTACACAACCCTACAGGTCCCTACGGAAATCTACGGGACTCTATGGGCCCCTAGGGTACCCTTCAGATTTCGACGGAACCCTACGAGCCCCTCTGGAACCCTACAGAATACTCCAGGACCCGACAGCACTCTACAAGACCCTTAGCAACACAACGGAACCTCACGAAAACCCTATGGGCTCCTACAGAACACTGTAGGTGCCTACGGAAACTTACAGACCCCTACAGAATACTACCAGCCACTACAGAAAAATATGGCCCCTACGGAACTCTACGGAACCTGGCAGAAACACTGTGGGCCCCTACAGGCCCTTGCGGGCACTTGCAGAACTCTGCAGGAACCCGCGGAACTTTATGGAACCCTACCAGCCCCTACGGAAGCCTAAAGACCCTTGCAGGCAGTTACGGAACGGTACAGGGCCCTAGGGAACTTTACCAGCCACTACGGAACTCTACGGGCCCCTACGGAACCCTGCAGAACCCTCCAGAACCTTACAGAATCCCACGGATTCCTACAGACTCCTGCGGGCACTTACTCAACCCTAGAGGACCCTACGGAACACTACTGGCTCCTGTGGTACTCCAGAGGCCTCTAGGGAACCTACGAAGCTCTACGGAACCCTATGGATCCTTACGGAACAGTACGGGCCCCTTCAGACCTCTGCGGGCGCTTATGGAAACCTACAGGACCCTACGGAACTGTACAAGACTCTACAGGCCCCTAGGGAACACCACAGGCCCCTACGGAACCCTACACAACCCTCCGGAAACATATGGCACCCTACAAGCTCCTACCAACCCCTGCGGGCACTTACACAACCCTACAGGTCCCTACGGCAATCTACGGGACTCTACGGGCCCCTAGGGAACCCTTCAGATTTCGACGGAACCCTACGAGGCCCTCTGGAACCCTACAGAATACTCCAGGACCCGACAGCACTCTACAAGACCCTTAGCAACACAACGGAACCTCACTAAAACCCTATGGGCTCCTACAGAACACTGCAGGTGCCTACGGAACCCTACAGACCCCTACGGAACCCTACAGACACCTGCGGGCACTTACGGAACCCTGCAGGCCCCTACAGAACCCTACAGGTCCATACAGAACCCCACAGGGCCCTACGGAACTTTACCAGCCACTACGGAACTCTACGGGTCCCTACGGAACCCTGCAGAACCCTCCGGAACCTTACAGAATCCCACAGACTCCTACAGACTTCTGCGGGCACTTACACAACCCTACAGGTCCCTACGGAAATCTACGGGACTCTATGGGCCCCTAGGGTACCCTTCAGATTTCGACGGAACCCTACGAGCCCCTCTGGAACCCTACAGAATACTCCAGGACCCGACAGCACTCTACAAGACCCTTAGCAACACAACGGAACCTCACGAAAACCCTATGGGCTCCTACAGAACACTGTAGGTGCCTACGGAAACTTACAGACCCCTACGGAATACTACCAGCCACTACAGAAAAATATGGCCCCTACGGAACTCTACGGAACCTGGCAGAAACACTGTGGGCCCCTACAGGCCCTTGCGGGCACTTGCAGAACTCTGCAGGAACCCGCGGAACTTTATGGAACCCTACCAGCCCCTACGGAAGCCTAAAGACCCTTGCAGGCAGTTACAGAACGGTACAGGGCCCTAGGGAACTTTACCAGCCACTACGGAACTCTACGGGCCCCTACGGAACCCTGCAGAACCCTCCAGAACCTTACAGAATCCCACGGATTCCTACAGACTCCTGCGGGCACTTACTCAACCCTAGAGGACCCTACGGAACACTACTGGCTCCTGCGGTACTCCAGAGGCCTCTAGGGAACCTACAAAGCTCTACGGAACCCTATGGATCCTTACGGAACAGTACGGGCCCCTTCAGACCTCTGCGGGCGCTTATGGAAACCTACAGGACCCTACGGAACTGTACGAGACTCTACAGGCCCCTAGGGAACACCACAGGCCCCTACGGAACCCTACACAACCCTCCGGAAACATATGGCACCCTACAAGCTCCTACCAACCCCTGCGGGCACTTACACAACCCTACAGGTCCCTACGGCAATCTACGGGACTCTACGGGCCCTAGGGAACCCTTCAGATTTCGACGGAACCCTACGAGGCCCTCTGGAACCCTACAGAATACTCCAGGACCCGACAGCACTCTACAAGACCCTTAGCAACACAACGGAACCTCACTAAAACCCTATGGGCTCCTACAGAACACTGCAGGTGCCTACGGAACCCTACAGACCCCTACGGAACCCTACAGACACCTGCGGGCACTTACGGAACCCTGCAGGCCCCTACGGAACCCTACAGGTCCATACAGAACCCCACAGGGCCCTACGGAACTTTACCAGCCACTACGGAACTCTACGGGTCCCTACGGAACCCTGCAGAACCCTCCGGAACCTTACAGAATCCCACAGACTCCTACAGACTTCTGCGGGCACTTACACAACCCTACAGGTCCCTACGGAAATCTACGGGACTCTATGGGCCCCTAGGGAACCCTATAGATTTCGACGGAACCCTACGAGCCCCTCTGGAACCCTACAGAATACTCCAGGACCCGACAGCACTCTACAAGACCCTTAGCAACACAACGGAACCTCACGAAAACCCTATGGGCTCCTACAGAACACTGCAGGCGCCTACGGAACCCTACAGACCCCTACAGAATACTACCAGCCACTACAGAAAAATATGGCCCCTACGGAACTCTACGGAACCTGGAAGAAACACTGTGGGCCCCTACAGGCCCTTGCGGGCACTTGCAGAACTCTGCAGGAACCCGCGGAACTTTATGGAACCCTACCAGCCCCTACGGAAGCCTAAAGACCCTTGCAGGCAGTTACGGAACGGTACAGGGCCCTAGGGAACTTTACCAGCCACTACGGAACTCTACGGGCCCCTACGGAACCCTGCAGAACCCTCCAGAACCTTACAGAATCCCACGGATTCCTACAGACTCCTGCGGGCACTTACTCAACCCTAGAGGACCCTACGGAACACTACTGGCTCCTGCGGTACTCCAGAGGCCTCTAGGGAACCTACGAAGCTCTACGAACCCTATGGATCCTTACGGAACAGTACGGGCCCCTTCAGACCTCTGCGGGCGCTTATGGAAACCTACAGGACCCTACGGAACTGTACGAGACTCTACAGGCCCCTAGGGAACACCACAGGCCCCTACGGAACCCTACACAACCCTCCGGAAACATATGGCACCCTACAAGCTCCTACCAACCCCTGCGGGCACTTACACAACCCTACAGGTCCCTACGGCAATCTACGGGACTCTACGGGCCCCTAGGGAACCCTTCAGATTTCGACGGAACCCTACGAGGCCCTCTGGAACCCTACAGAATACTCCAGGACCCGACAGCACTCTACAAGACCCTTAGCAACACAACGGAACCTCACTAAAACCCTATGGGCTCCTACAGAACACTGCAGGTGCCTACGGAACCCTACAGACCCCTACGGAACCCTACAGACACCTGCGGGCACTTACGGAACCCTGCAGGCCCCTACGGAACCCTACAGGTCCATACAGAACCCCACAGGGCCCTACGGAACTTTACCAGCCACTACGGAACTCTACGGGTCCCTACGGAACCCTGCAGAACCCTCCGGAACCTTACAGAATCCCACAGACTCCTACAGACTTCTGCGGGCACTTACACAACCCTACAGGTCCCTACGGAAATCTACGGGACTCTATGGGCCCCTAGGGAACCCTATAGATTTCGATGGAACCCTACGAGCCCCTCTGGAACCCTACAGAATACTCCAGGACCCGACAGCACTCTACAAGACCCTTAGCAACACAACGGAACCTCACTAAACCCCTATGGGCTCCTACAGAACACTGCAGGCGCCTACGGAACCCTACAGACCCCTACAGAATACTACCAGCCACTACAGAAAAATATGGCCCCTACGGAACTCTACGGAACCTGGCAGAAACACTGTGGGCCCCTACAGGCCCTTGCGGGCACTTGCAGAACTCTGCAGGAACCCGCGGAACTTTATGGAACCCTACCAGCCCCTACGGAAGCCTAAAGACCCTTGCAGGCAGTTACGGAACGGTACAGGGCCCTAGGGAACTTTACCAGCCACTACGGAACTCTACGGGCCCCTACGGAACCCTGCAGAACCCTCCAGAACCTTACAGAATCCCACGGATTCCTACAGACTCCTGCGGGCACTTACTCAACCCTAGAGGACCCTACGGAACACTACTGGCTCCTGTGGTACTCCAGAGGCCTCTAGGGAACCTACGAAGCTCTACGGAGCCCTATGGATCCTTACGGAACAGTACGGGCCCCTTCAGACCTCTGCGGGCGCTTATGGAAACCTACAGGACCCTACGGAACTGTACGAGACTCTACAGGCCCCTAGGGAACACCACAGGCCCCTACGGAACCCTACACAACCCTCCGGAAACATATGGCACCCTACAAGCTCCTACCAACCCCTGCGGGCACTTACACAACCCTACAGGTCCCTACGGCAATCTACGGGACTCTACGGGCCCCTAGGGAACCCTTCAGATTTCGACGGAACCCTACGAGGCCCTCTGGAACCCTACAGAATACTCCAGGACCCGACAGCACTCTACAAGACCCTTAGCAACACAACGGAACCTCACTAAAACCCTATGGGCTCCTACAGAACACTGCAGGTGCCTACGGAACCCTACAGACCCCTACGGAACCCTACAGACACCTGCGGGCACTTACGGAACCCTGCAGGCCCCTACGGAACCCTACAGGTCCATACAGAACCCCACAGGGCCCTACGGAACTTTACCAGCCACTACGGAACTCTACGGGTCCCTACGGAACCCTGCAGAACCCTCCGGAACCTTACAGAATCCCACAGACTCCTACAGACTTCTGCGGGCACTTACACAACCCTACAGGTCCCTACGGAAATCTACGGGACTCTATGGGCCCCTAGGGTACCCTTCAGGTTTCGACGGAACCCTACGAGCCCCTCTGGAACCCTACAGAATACTCCAGGACCCGACAGCACTCTACAAGACCCTTAGCAACACAACGGAACCTCACGAAAACCCTATGGGCTCCTACAGAACACTGTAGGTGCCTACGGAAACCTACAGACCCCTACGGAATACTACCAGCCACTACAGAAAAATATGGCCCCTACGGAACTCTACGGAACCTGGCAGAAACACTGTGGGCCCCTACAGGCCCTTGCGGGCACTTGCAGAACTCTGCAGGAACCCGCGGAACTTTATGGAACCCTACCAGCCCCTACGGAAGCCTAAAGACCCTTGCAGGCAGTTACAGAACGGTACAGGGCCCTAGGGAACTTTACCAGCCACTACGGAACTCTACGGGCCCCTACGGAACCCTGCAGAACCCTCCAGAACCTTACAGAATCCCACGGATTCCTACAGACTCCTGCGGGCACTTACTCAACCCTAGAGGACCCTACGGAACACTACTGGCTCCTGCGGTACTCCAGAGGCCTCTAGGGAACCTACAAAGCTCTACGGAACCCTATGGATCCTTACGGAACAGTACGGGCCCCTTCAGACCTCTGCGGGCGCTTATGGAAACCTACAGGACCCTACGGAACTGTACGAGACTCTACAGGCCCCTAGGGAACACCACAGGCCCCTACGGAACCCTACACAACCCTCCGGAAACATATGGCACCCTACAAGCTCCTACCAACCCCTGCGGGCACTTACACAACCCTACAGGTCCCTACGGCAATCTACGGGACTCTACGGGCCCTAGGGAACCCTTCAGATTTCGACGGAACCCTACGAGGCCCTCTGGAACCCTACAGAATACTCCAGGACCCGACAGCACTCTACAAGACCCTTAGCAACACAACGGAACCTCACTAAAACCCTATGGGCTCCTACAGAACACTGCAGGTGCCTACGGAACCCTACAGACCCCTACGGAACCCTACAGACACCTGCGGGCACTTACGGAACCCTGCAGGCCCCTACGGAACCCTACAGGTCCATACAGAACCCCACAGGGCCCTACGGAACTTTACCAGCCACTACGGAACTCTACGGGTCCCTACGGAACCCTGCAGAACCCTCCGGAACCTTACAGAATCCCACAGACTCCTACAGACTTCTGCGGGCACTTACACAACCCTACAGGTCCCTACGGAAATCTACGGGACTCTATGGGCCCCTAGGGAACCCTATAGATTTCGACGGAACCCTACGAGCCCCTCTGGAACCCTACAGAATACTCCAGGACCCGACAGCACTCTACAAGACCCTTAGCAACACAACGGAACCTCACGAAAACCCTATGGGCTCCTACAGAACACTGCAGGCGCCTACGGAACCCTACAGACCCCTACAGAATACTACCAGCCACTACAGAAAAATATGGCCCCTACGGAACTCTACGGAACCTGGCAGAAACACTGTGGGCCCCTACAGGCCCTTGCGGGCACTTGCAGAACTCTGCAGGAACCCGCGGAACTTTATGGAACCCTACCAGCCCCTACGGAAGCCTAAAGACCCTTGCAGGCAGTTACGGAACGGTACAGGGCCCTAGGGAACTTTACCAGCCACTACGGAACTCTACGGGCCCCTACGGAACCCTGCAGAACCCTCCAGAACCTTACAGAATCCCACGGATTCCTACAGACTCCTGCGGGCACTTACTCAACCCTAGAGGACCCTACGGAACACTACTGGCTCCTGCGGTACTCCAGAGGCCTCTAGGGAACCTACGAAGCTCTACGAACCCTATGGATCCTTACGGAACAGTACGGGCCCCTTCAGACCTCTGCGGGCGCTTATGGAAACCTACAGGACCCTACGGAACTGTACGAGACTCTACAGGCCCCTAGGGAACACCACAGGCCCCTACGGAACCCTACACAACCCTCCGGAAACATATGGAACCCTACAAGCTCCTACCAACCCCTGCGGGCACTTACACAACCCTACAGGTCCCTACGGCAATCTACGGGACTCTACGGGCCCCTAGGGAACCCTTCAGATTTCGACGGAACCCTACGAGGCCCTCTGGAACCCTACAGAATACTCCAGGACCCGACAGCACTCTACAAGACCCTTAGCAACACAACGGAACCTCACTAAAACCCTATGGGCTCCTACAGAACACTGCAGGTGCCTACGGAACCCTACAGACCCCTACGGAACCCTACAGACACCTGCGGGCACTTACGGAACCCTGCAGGCCCCTACGGAACCCTACAGGTCCATACAGAACCCCACAGGGCCCTACGGAACTTTACCAGCCACTACGGAACTCTACGGGTCCCTACGGAACCCTGCAGAACCCTCCGGAACCTTACAGAATCCCACAGACTCCTACAGACTTCTGCGGGCACTTACACAACCCTACAGGTCCCTACGGAAATCTACGGGACTCTATGGGCCCCTAGGGAACCCTATAGATTTCGATGGAACCCTACGAGCCCCTCTGGAACCCTACAGAATACTCCAGGACCCGACAGCACTCTACAAGACCCTTAGCAACACAACGGAACCTCACTAAACCCCTATGGGCTCCTACAGAACACTGCAGGCGCCTACGGAACCCTACAGACCCCTACAGAATACTACCAGCCACTACAGAAAAATATGGCCCCTACGGAACTCTACGGAACCTGGCAGAAACACTGTGGGCCCCTACAGGCCCTTGCGGGCACTTGCAGAACTCTGCAGGAACCCGCGGAACTTTATGGAACCCTACCAGCCCCTACGGAAGCCTAAAGACCCTTGCAGGCAGTTACGGAACGGTACAGGGCCCTAGGGAACTTTACCAGCCACTACGGAACTCTACGGGCCCCTACGGAACCCTGCAGAACCCTCCAGAACCTTACAGAATCCCACGGATTCCTACAGACTCCTGCGGGCACTTACTCAACCCTAGAGGACCCTACGGAACACTACTGGCTCCTGCGGTACTCCAGAGGCCTCTAGGGAACCTACGAAGCTCTACGGAACCCTATGGATCCTTACGGAACAGTACGGGCCCCTTCAGACCTCTGCGGGCGCTTATGGAAACCTACAGGACCCTACGGAACTGTACGAGACTCTACAGGCCCCTAGGGAACACCACAGGCCCCTACGGAACCCTACACAACCCTCCGGAAACATATGGCACCCTACAAGCTCCTACCAACCCCTGCGGGCACTTACACAACCCTACAGGTCCCTACGGCAATCTACGGGACTCTACGGGCCCCTAGGGAACCCTTCAGATTTCGACGGAACCCTACGAGGCCCTCTGGAACCCTACAGAATACTCCAGGACCCGACAGCACTCTACAAGACCCTTAGCAACACAACGGAACCTCACTAAAACCCTATGGGCTCCTACAGAACACTGCAGGTGCCTACGGAACCCTACAGACCCCTACGGAACCCTACAGACACCTGCGGGCACTTACGGAACCCTGCAGGCCCCTACGGAACCCTACAGGTCCATACAGAACCCCACAGGGCCCTACGGAACTTTACCAGCCACTACGGAACTCTACGGGTCCCTACGGAACCCTGCAGAACCCTCCGGAACCTTACAGAATCCCACAGACTCCTACAGACTTCTGCGGGCACTTACACAACCCTACAGGTCCCTACGGAAATCTACGGGACTCTATGGGCCCCTAGGGAACCCTATAGATTTCGATGGAACCCTACGAGCCCCTCTGGAACCCTACAGAATACTCCAGGACCCGACAGCACTCTACAAGACCCTTAGCAACACAACGGAACCTCACTAAACCCCTATGGGCTCCTACAGAACACTGTAGGTGCCTACGGAAACTTACAGACCCCTACGGAATACTACCAGCCACTACAGAAAAATATGGCCCCTACGGAACTCTACGGAACCTGGCAGAAACACTGTGGGCCCCTACAGGCCCTTGCGGGCACTTGCAGAACTCTGCAGGAACCCGCGGAACTTTATGGAACCCTACCAGCCCCTACGGAAGCCTAAAGACCCTTGCAGGCAGTTACAGAACGGTACAGGGCCCTAGGGAACTTTACCAGCCACTACGGAACTCTACGGGCCCCTACGGAACCCTGCAGAACCCTCCAGAACCTTACAGAATCCCACGGATTCCTACAGACTCCTGCGGGCACTTACTCAACCCTAGAGGACCCTACGGAACACTACTGGCTCCTGCGGTACTCCAGAGGCCTCTAGGGAACCTACAAAGCTCTACGGAACCCTATGGATCCTTACGGAACAGTACGGGCCCCTTCAGACCTCTGCGGGCGCTTATGGAAACCTACAGGACCCTACGGAACTGTACGAGACTCTACAGGCCCCTAGGGAACACCACAGGCCCCTACGGAACCCTACACAACCCTCCGGAAACATATGGCACCCTACAAGCTCCTACCAACCCCTGCGGGCACTTACACAACCCTACAGGTCCCTACGGCAATCTACGGGACTCTACGGGCCCTAGGGAACCCTTCAGATTTCGACGGAACCCTACGAGGCCCTCTGGAACCCTACAGAATACTCCAGGACCCGACAGCACTCTACAAGACCCTTAGCAACACAACGGAACCTCACTAAAACCCTATGGGCTCCTACAGAACACTGCAGGTGCCTACGGAACCCTACAGACCCCTACGGAACCCTACAGACACCTGCGGGCACTTACGGAACCCTGCAGGCCCCTACGGAACCCTACAGGTCCATACAGAACCCCACAGGGCCCTACGGAACTTTACCAGCCACTACGGAACTCTACGGGTCCCTACGGAACCCTGCAGAACCCTCCGGAACCTTACAGAATCCCACAGACTCCTACAGACTTCTGCGGGCACTTACACAACCCTACAGGTCCCTACGGAAATCTACGGGACTCTATGGGCCCCTAGGGAACCCTATAGATTTCGACGGAACCCTACGAGCCCCTCTGGAACCCTACAGAATACTCCAGGACCCGACAGCACTCTACAAGACCCTTAGCAACACAACGGAACCTCACGAAAACCCTATGGGCTCCTACAGAACACTGCAGGCGCCTACGGAACCCTACAGACCCCTACAGAATACTACCAGCCACTACAGAAAAATATGGCCCCTACGGAACTCTACGGAACCTGGAAGAAACACTGTGGGCCCCTACAGGCCCTTGCGGGCACTTGCAGAACTCTGCAGGAACCCGCGGAACTTTATGGAACCCTACCAGCCCCTACGGAAGCCTAAAGACCCTTGCAGGCAGTTACGGAACGGTACAGGGCCCTAGGGAACTTTACCAGCCACTACGGAACTCTACGGGCCCCTACGGAACCCTGCAGAACCCTCCAGAACCTTACAGAATCCCACGGATTCCTACAGACTCCTGCGGGCACTTACTCAACCCTAGAGGACCCTACGGAACACTACTGGCTCCTGCGGTACTCCAGAGGCCTCTAGGGAACCTACGAAGCTCTACGAACCCTATGGATCCTTACGGAACAGTACGGGCCCCTTCAGACCTCTGCGGGCGCTTATGGAAACCTACAGGACCCTACGGAACTGTACGAGACTCTACAGGCCCCTAGGGAACACCACAGGCCCCTACGGAACCCTACACAACCCTCCGGAAACATATGGCACCCTACAAGCTCCTACCAACCCCTGCGGGCACTTACACAACCCTACAGGTCCCTACGGCAATCTACGGGACTCTACGGGCCCCTAGGGAACCCTTCAGATTTCGACGGAACCCTACGAGGCCCTCTGGAACCCTACAGAATACTCCAGGACCCGACAGCACTCTACAAGACCCTTAGCAACACAACGGAACCTCACTAAAACCCTATGGGCTCCTACAGAACACTGCAGGTGCCTACGGAACCCTACAGACCCCTACGGAACCCTACAGACACCTGCGGGCACTTACGGAACCCTGCAGGCCCCTACGGAACCCTACAGGTCCATACAGAACCCCACAGGGCCCTACGGAACTTTACCAGCCACTACGGAACTCTACGGGTCCCTACGGAACCCTGCAGAACCCTCCGGAACCTTACAGAATCCCACAGACTCCTACAGACTTCTGCGGGCACTTACACAACCCTACAGGTCCCTACGGAAATCTACGGGACTCTATGGGCCCCTAGGGAACCCTATAGATTTCGATGGAACCCTACGAGCCCCTCTGGAACCCTACAGAATACTCCAGGACCCGACAGCACTCTACAAGACCCTTAGCAACACAACGGAACCTCACTAAACCCCTATGGGCTCCTACAGAACACTGCAGGCGCCTACGGAACCCTACAGACCCCTACAGAATACTACCAGCCACTACAGAAAAATATGGCCCCTACGGAACTCTACGGAACCTGGCAGAAACACTGTGGGCCCCTACAGGCCCTTGCGGGCACTTGCAGAACTCTGCAGGAACCCGCGGAACTTTATGGAACCCTACCAGCCCCTACGGAAGCCTAAAGACCCTTGCAGGCAGTTACGGAACGGTACAGGGCCCTAGGGAACTTTACCAGCCACTACGGAACTCTACGGGCCCCTACGGAACCCTGCAGAACCCTCCAGAACCTTACAGAATCCCACGGATTCCTACAGACTCCTGCGGGCACTTACTCAACCCTAGAGGACCCTACGGAACACTACTGGCTCCTGTGGTACTCCAGAGGCCTCTAGGGAACCTACGAAGCTCTACGGAGCCCTATGGATCCTTACGGAACAGTACGGGCCCCTTCAGACCTCTGCGGGCGCTTATGGAAACCTACAGGACCCTACGGAACTGTACGAGACTCTACAGGCCCCTAGGGAACACCACAGGCCCCTACGGAACCCTACACAACCCTCCGGAAACATATGGCACCCTACAAGCTCCTACCAACCCCTGCGGGCACTTACACAACCCTACAGGTCCCTACGGCAATCTACGGGACTCTACGGGCCCCTAGGGAACCCTTCAGATTTCGACGGAACCCTACGAGGCCCTCTGGAACCCTACAGAATACTCCAGGACCCGACAGCACTCTACAAGACCCTTAGCAACACAACGGAACCTCACTAAAACCCTATGGGCTCCTACAGAACACTGCAGGTGCCTACGGAACCCTACAGACCCCTACGGAACCCTACAGACACCTGCGGGCACTTACGGAACCCTGCAGGCCCCTACGGAACCCTACAGGTCCATACAGAACCCCACAGGGCCCTACGGAACTTTACCAGCCACTACGGAACTCTACGGGTCCCTACGGAACCCTGCAGAACCCTCCGGAACCTTACAGAATCCCACAGACTCCTACAGACTTCTGCGGGCACTTACACAACCCTACAGGTCCCTACGGAAATCTACGGGACTCTATGGGCCCCTAGGGTACCCTTCAGGTTTCGACGGAACCCTACGAGCCCCTCTGGAACCCTACAGAATACTCCAGGACCCGACAGCACTCTACAAGACCCTTAGCAACACAACGGAACCTCACGAAAACCCTATGGGCTCCTACAGAACACTGTAGGTGCCTACGGAAACCTACAGACCCCTACGGAATACTACCAGCCACTACAGAAAAATATGGCCCCTACGGAACTCTACGGAACCTGGCAGAAACACTGTGGGCCCCTACAGGCCCTTGCGGGCACTTGCAGAACTCTGCAGGAACCCGCGGAACTTTATGGAACCCTACCAGCCCCTACGGAAGCCTAAAGACCCTTGCAGGCAGTTACAGAACGGTACAGGGCCCTAGGGAACTTTACCAGCCACTACGGAACTCTACGGGCCCCTACGGAACCCTGCAGAACCCTCCAGAACCTTACAGAATCCCACGGATTCCTACAGACTCCTGCGGGCACTTACTCAACCCTAGAGGACCCTACGGAACACTACTGGCTCCTGCGGTACTCCAGAGGCCTCTAGGGAACCTACAAAGCTCTACGGAACCCTATGGATCCTTACGGAACAGTACGGGCCCCTTCAGACCTCTGCGGGCGCTTATGGAAACCTACAGGACCCTACGGAACTGTACGAGACTCTACAGGCCCCTAGGGAACACCACAGGCCCCTACGGAACCCTACACAACCCTCCGGAAACATATGGCACCCTACAAGCTCCTACCAACCCCTGCGGGCACTTACACAACCCTACAGGTCCCTACGGCAATCTACGGGACTCTACGGGCCCTAGGGAACCCTTCAGATTTCGACGGAACCCTACGAGGCCCTCTGGAACCCTACAGAATACTCCAGGACCCGACAGCACTCTACAAGACCCTTAGCAACACAACGGAACCTCACTAAAACCCTATGGGCTCCTACAGAACACTGCAGGTGCCTACGGAACCCTACAGACCCCTACGGAACCCTACAGACACCTGCGGGCACTTACGGAACCCTGCAGGCCCCTACGGAACCCTACAGGTCCATACAGAACCCCACAGGGCCCTACGGAACTTTACCAGCCACTACGGAACTCTACGGGTCCCTACGGAACCCTGCAGAACCCTCCGGAACCTTACAGAATCCCACAGACTCCTACAGACTTCTGCGGGCACTTACACAACCCTACAGGTCCCTACGGAAATCTACGGGACTCTATGGGCCCCTAGGGAACCCTATAGATTTCGACGGAACCCTACGAGCCCCTCTGGAACCCTACAGAATACTCCAGGACCCGACAGCACTCTACAAGACCCTTAGCAACACAACGGAACCTCACGAAAACCCTATGGGCTCCTACAGAACACTGCAGGCGCCTACGGAACCCTACAGACCCCTACAGAATACTACCAGCCACTACAGAAAAATATGGCCCCTACGGAACTCTACGGAACCTGGCAGAAACACTGTGGGCCCCTACAGGCCCTTGCGGGCACTTGCAGAACTCTGCAGGAACCCGCGGAACTTTATGGAACCCTACCAGCCCCTACGGAAGCCTAAAGACCCTTGCAGGCAGTTACGGAACGGTACAGGGCCCTAGGGAACTTTACCAGCCACTACGGAACTCTACGGGCCCCTACGGAACCCTGCAGAACCCTCCAGAACCTTACAGAATCCCACGGATTCCTACAGACTCCTGCGGGCACTTACTCAACCCTAGAGGACCCTACGGAACACTACTGGCTCCTGCGGTACTCCAGAGGCCTCTAGGGAACCTACGAAGCTCTACGAACCCTATGGATCCTTACGGAACAGTACGGGCCCCTTCAGACCTCTGCGGGCGCTTATGGAAACCTACAGGACCCTACGGAACTGTACGAGACTCTACAGGCCCCTAGGGAACACCACAGGCCCCTACGGAACCCTACACAACCCTCCGGAAACATATGGAACCCTACAAGCTCCTACCAACCCCTGCGGGCACTTACACAACCCTACAGGTCCCTACGGCAATCTACGGGACTCTACGGGCCCCTAGGGAACCCTTCAGATTTCGACGGAACCCTACGAGGCCCTCTGGAACCCTACAGAATACTCCAGGACCCGACAGCACTCTACAAGACCCTTAGCAACACAACGGAACCTCACTAAAACCCTATGGGCTCCTACAGAACACTGCAGGTGCCTACGGAACCCTACAGACCCCTACGGAACCCTACAGACACCTGCGGGCACTTACGGAACCCTGCAGGCCCCTACGGAACCCTACAGGTCCATACAGAACCCCACAGGGCCCTACGGAACTTTACCAGCCACTACGGAACTCTACGGGTCCCTACGGAACCCTGCAGAACCCTCCGGAACCTTACAGAATCCCACAGACTCCTACAGACTTCTGCGGGCACTTACACAACCCTACAGGTCCCTACGGAAATCTACGGGACTCTATGGGCCCCTAGGGAACCCTATAGATTTCGATGGAACCCTACGAGCCCCTCTGGAACCCTACAGAATACTCCAGGACCCGACAGCACTCTACAAGACCCTTAGCAACACAACGGAACCTCACTAAACCCCTATGGGCTCCTACAGAACACTGCAGGCGCCTACGGAACCCTACAGACCCCTACAGAATACTACCAGCCACTACAGAAAAATATGGCCCCTACGGAACTCTACGGAACCTGGCAGAAACACTGTGGGCCCCTACAGGCCCTTGCGGGCACTTGCAGAACTCTGCAGGAACCCGCGGAACTTTATGGAACCCTACCAGCCCCTACGGAAGCCTAAAGACCCTTGCAGGCAGTTACGGAACGGTACAGGGCCCTAGGGAACTTTACCAGCCACTACGGAACTCTACGGGCCCCTACGGAACCCTGCAGAACCCTCCAGAACCTTACAGAATCCCACGGATTCCTACAGACTCCTGCGGGCACTTACTCAACCCTAGAGGACCCTACGGAACACTACTGGCTCCTGCGGTACTCCAGAGGCCTCTAGGGAACCTACGAAGCTCTACGGAACCCTATGGATCCTTACGGAACAGTACGGGCCCCTTCAGACCTCTGCGGGCGCTTATGGAAACCTACAGGACCCTACGGAACTGTACGAGACTCTACAGGCCCCTAGGGAACACCACAGGCCCCTACGGAACCCTACACAACCCTCCGGAAACATATGGCACCCTACAAGCTCCTACCAACCCCTGCGGGCACTTACACAACCCTACAGGTCCCTACGGCAATCTACGGGACTCTACGGGCCCCTAGGGAACCCTTCAGATTTCGACGGAACCCTACGAGGCCCTCTGGAACCCTACAGAATACTCCAGGACCCGACAGCACTCTACAAGACCCTTAGCAACACAACGGAACCTCACTAAAACCCTATGGGCTCCTACAGAACACTGCAGGTGCCTACGGAACCCTACAGACCCCTACGGAACCCTACAGACACCTGCGGGCACTTACGGAACCCTGCAGGCCCCTACGGAACCCTACAGGTCCATACAGAACCCCACAGGGCCCTACGGAACTTTACCAGCCACTACGGAACTCTACGGGTCCCTACGGAACCCTGCAGAACCCTCCGGAACCTTACAGAATCCCACAGACTCCTACAGACTTCTGCGGGCACTTACACAACCCTACAGGTCCCTACGGAAATCTACGGGACTCTATGGGCCCCTAGGGAACCCTATAGATTTCGATGGAACCCTACGAGCCCCTCTGGAACCCTACAGAATACTCCAGGACCCGACAGCACTCTACAAGACCCTTAGCAACACAACGGAACCTCACTAAACCCCTATGGGCTCCTACAGAACACTGCAGGCGCCTACGGAACCCTACAGACCCCTACAGAATACTACCAGCCACTACAGAAAAATATGGCCCCTACGGAACTCTACGGAACCTGGCAGAAACACTGTGGGCCCCTACAGGCCCTTGCGGGCACTTGCAGAACTCTGCAGGAACCCGCGGAACTTTATGGAACCCTACCAGCCCCTACGGAAGCCTAAAGACCCTTGCAGGCAGTTACGGAACGGTACAGGGCCCTAGGGAACTTTACCAGCCACTACGGAACTCTACGGGCCCCTACGGAACCCTGCAGAACCCTCCAGAACCTTACAGAATCCCACGGATTCCTACAGACTCCTGCGGGCACTTACTCAACCCTAGAGGACCCTACGGAACACTACTGGCTCCTGCGGTACTCCAGAGGCCTCTAGGGAACCTATGAAGCTCTACGGAACCCTATGGATCCTTACGGAACAGTACGGGCCCCTTCAGACCTCTGCGGGCGCTTATGGAAAGCTACAGGACCCTACGGAACTGTACGAGACTCTACAGGCCCCTAGGGAACACCACAGGCCCCTACGGAACCCTACACAACCCTCCGGAAACATATGGCACCCTACAAGCTCCTACCAACCCCTGCGGGCACTTACACAACCCTACAGGTCCCTACGGCAATCTACGGGACTCTACGGGCCCCTAGGGAACCCTTCAGATTTCGACGGAACCCTACGAGGCCCTCTGGAACCCTACAGAATACTCCAGGACCCGACAGCACTCTACAAGACCCTTAGCAACACAACGGAACCTCACTAAAACCCTATGGGCTCCTACAGAACACTGCAGGTGCCTACGGAACCCTACAGACCCCTACGGAACCCTACAGACACCTGCGGGCACTTACGGAACCCTGCAGGCCCCTACGGAACCCTACAGGTCCATACAGAACCCCACAGGGCCCTACGGAACTTTACCAGCCACTACGGAACTCTATGGGTCCCTACGGAACCCTGCAGAACCCTCCGGAACCTTACAGAATCCCACAGACTCCTACAGACTTCTGCGGGCACTTACACAACCCTACAGGTCCCTACGGAAATCTACGGGACTCTATGGGCCCCTAGGGAACCCTATAGATTTCGACGGAACCCTACGAGCCCCTCTGGAACCCTACAGAATACTCCAGGACCCGACAGCACTCTACAAGACCCTTAGCAACACAACGGAACCTCACTAAACCCCTATGGGCTCCTACAGAACACTGCAGGCGCCTACGGAACCCTACAGACCCCTACGGAATACTACCAGCCACTACAGAAAAATATGGCCCCTACGGAACTCTACGGAACCTGGCAGAAACACTGTGGGCCCCTACAGGCCCTTGCGGGCACTTGCAGAACTCTGCAGGAACCCGCGGAACTTTATGGAACCCTACCAGCCCCTACGGAAGCCTAAAGACCCTTGCAGGCAGTTACGGAACGGTACAGGGCCCTAGGGAACTTTACCAGCCACTACGGAACTCTACGGGCCCCTACGGAACCCTGCAGAACCCTCCAGAACCTTACAGAATCCCACGGATTCCTACAGACTCCTGCGGGCACTTACTCAACCCTAGAGGACCCTACGGAACACTACTGGCTCCTGCGGTACTCCAGAGGCCTCTAGGGAACCTACGAAGCTCTACGGAACCCTATGGATCCTTACGGAACAGTACGGGCCCCTTCAGACCTCTGCGGGCGCTTATGGAAACCTACAGGACCCTACGGAACTGTACGAGACTCTACAGGCCCCTAGGGAACACCACAGGCCCCTACGGAACCCTACACAACCCTCCGGAAACATATGGCACCCTACAAGCTCCTACCAACCCCTGCGGGCACTTACACAACCCTACAGGTCCCTACGGCAATCTACGGGACTCTACGGGCCCCTAGGGAACCCTTCAGATTTCGACGGAACCCTACGAGGCCCTCTGGAACCCTACAGAATACTCCAGGACCCGACAGCACTCTACAAGACCCTTAGCAACACAACGGAACCTCACTAAAACCCTATGGGCTCCTACAGAACACTGCAGGTGCCTACGGAACCCTACAGACCCCTACGGAACCCTACAGACACCTGCGGGCACTTACGGAACCCTGCAGGCCCCTACGGAACCCTACAGGTCCATACAGAACCCCACAGGGCCCTACGGAACTTTACCAGCCACTATGGAACTCTACGGGTCCCTACGGAACCCTGCAGAACCCTCCGGAACCTTACAGAATCCCACAGACTCCTACAGACTTCTGCGGGCACTTACACAACCCTACAGGTCCCTACGGAAATCTACGGGACTCTATGGGCCCCTAGGGAACCCTATAGATTTCGATGGAACCCTACGAGCCCCTCTGGAACCCTACAGAATACTCCAGGACCCGACAGCACTCTACAAGACCCTTAGCAACACAACGGAACCTCACTAAACCCCTATGGGCTCCTACAGAACACTGCAGGCGCCTACGGAACCCTACAGACCCCTACAGAATACTACCAGCCACTACAGAAAAATATGGCCCCTACGGAACTCTACGGAACCTGGCAGAAACACTGTGGGCCCCTACAGGCCCTTGCGGGCACTTGCAGAACTCTGCAGGAACCCGCGGAACTTTATGGAACCCTACCAGCCCCTACGGAAGCCTAAAGACCCTTGCAGGCAGTTACGGAACGGTACAGGGCCCTAGGGAACTTTACCAGCCACTACGGAACTCTACGGGCCCCTACGGAACCCTGCAGAACCCTCCAGAACCTTACAGAATCCCACGGATTCCTACAGACTCCTGCGGGCACTTACTCAACCCTAGAGGACCCTACGGAACACTACTGGCTCCTGCGGTACTCCAGAGGCCTCTAGGGAACCTATGAAGCTCTACGGAACCCTATGGATCCTCACGGAACAGTACGGGCCCCTTCAGACCTCTGCGGGCGCTTATGGAAAGCTACAGGACCCTACGGAACTGTACGAGACTCTACAGGCCCCTAGGGAACACCACAGGCCCCTACGGAACCCTACACAACCCTCCGGAAACATATGGCACCCTACAAGCTCCTACCAACCCCTGCGGGCACTTACACAACCCTACAGGTCCCTACGGCAATCTACGGGACTCTACGGGCCCCTAGGGAACCCTTCAGATTTCGACGGAACCCTACGAGGCCCTCTGGAACCCTACAGAATACTCCAGGACCCGACAGCACTCTACAAGACCCTTAGCAACACAACGGAACCTCACTAAAACCCTATGGGCTCCTACAGAACACTGCAGGTGCCTACGGAACCCTACAGACCCCTACGGAACCCTACAGACACCTGCGGGCACTTACGGAACCCTGCAGGCCCCTACGGAACCCTACAGGTCCATACAGAACCCCACAGGGCCCTACGGAACTTTACCAGCCACTACGGAACTCTATGGGTCCCTACGGAACCCTGCAGAACCCTCCGGAACCTTACAGAATCCCACAGACTCCTACAGACTTCTGCGGGCACTTACACAACCCTACAGGTCCCTACGGAAATCTACGGGACTCTATGGGCCCCTAGGGAACCCTATAGATTTCGACGGAACCCTACGAGCCCCTCTGGAACCCTACAGAATACTCCAGGACCCGACAGCACTCTACAAGACCCTTAGCAACACAACGGAACCTCACTAAACCCCTATGGGCTCCTACAGAACACTGCAGGCGCCTACGGAACCCTACAGACCCCTACGGAATACTACCAGCCACTACAGAAAAATATGGCCCCTACGGAACTCTACGGAACCTGGCAGAAACACTGTGGGCCCCTACAGGCCCTTGCGGGCACTTGCAGAACTCTGCAGGAACCCGCGGAACTTTATGGAACCCTACCAGCCCCTACGGAAGCCTAAAGACCCTTGCAGGCAGTTACGGAACGGTACAGGGCCCTAGGGAACTTTACCAGCCACTACGGAACTCTACGGGCCCCTACGGAACCCTGCAGAACCCTCCAGAACCTTACAGAATCCCACGGATTCCTACAGACTCCTGCGGGCACTTACTCAACCCTAGAGGACCCTACGGAACACTACTGGCTCCTGCGGTACTCCAGAGGCCTCTAGGGAACCTACGAAGCTCTACGGAACCCTATGGATCCTTACGGAACAGTACAGGCCCCTTCAGACCTCTGCGGGCGCTTATGGAAAGCTACAGGACCCTACGGAACTGTACGAGACTCTACAGGCCCCTAGGGAACACCACAGGCCCCTACGGAACCCTACACAACCCTCCGGAAACATATGGCACCCTACAAGCTCCTACCAACCCCTGCGGGCACTTACACAACCCTACAGGTCCCTACGGCAATCTACGGGACTCTACGGGCCCCTAGGGAACCCTTCAGATTTCGACGGAACCCTACGAGGCCCTCTGGAACCCTACAGAATACTCCAGGACCCGACAGCACTCTACAAGACCCTTAGCAACACAACGGAACCTCACTAAAACCCTATGGGCTCCTACAGAACACTGCAGGTGCCTACGGAACCCTACAGACCCCTACGGAACCCTACAGACACCTGCGGGCACTTACGGAACCCTGCAGGCCCCTACGGAACCCTACAGGTCCATACAGAACCCCACAGGGCCCTACGGAACTTTACCAGCCACTACGGAACTCTACGGGTCCCTACGGAACCCTGCAGAACCCTCCGGAACCTTACAGAATCCCACAGACTCCTACAGACTTCTGCGGGCACTTACACAACCCTACAGGTCCCTACGGAAATCTACGGGACTCTATGGGCCCCTAGGGAACCCTATAGATTTCGATGGAACCCTACGAGCCCCTCTGGAACCCTACAGAATACTCCAGGACCCGACAGCACTCTACAAGACCCTTAGCAACACAACGGAACCTCACGAAAACCCTATGGGCTCCTACAGAACACTGTAGGTGCCTACGGAAACCTACAGACCCCTACGGAATACTACCAGCCACTACAGAAAAATATGGCCCCTACGGAACTCTACGGAACCTGGCAGAAACACTGTGGGCCCCTACAGGCCCTTGCGGGCACTTGCAGAACTCTGCAGGAACCCGCGGAACTTTATGGAACCCTACCAGCCCCTACGGAAGCCTAAAGACCCTTGCAGGCAGTTACGGAACGGTACAGGGCCCTAGGGAACTTTACCAGCCACTACGGAACTCTACGGGCCCCTACGGAACCCTGCAGAACCCTCCAGAACCTTACAGAATCCCACGGATTCCTACAGACTCCTGCGGGCACTTACTCAACCCTAGAGGACCCTACGGAACACTACTGGCTCCTGCGGTACTCCAGAGGCCTCTAGGGAACCTACGAAGCTCTACGGAACCCTATGGATCCTTACGGAACAGTACGGGCCCCTTCAGACCTCTGCGGGCGCTTATGGAAACCTACAGGACCCTACGGAACTGTACGAGACTCTACAGGCCCCTAGGGAACACCACAGGCCCCTACGGAACCCTACACAACCCTCCGGAAACATATGGCACCCTACAAGCTCCTACCAACCCCTGCGGGCACTTACACAACCCTACAGGTCCCTACGGCAATCTACGGGACTCTACGGGCCCCTAGGGAACCCTTCAGATTTCGACGGAACCCTACGAGGCCCTCTGGAACCCTACAGAATACTCCAGGACCCGACAGCACTCTACAAGACCCTTAGCAACACAACGGAACCTCACTAAAACCCTATGGGCTCCTACAGAACACTGCAGGTGCCTACGGAACCCTACAGACCCCTACGGAACCCTACAGACACCTGCGGGCACTTACGGAACCCTGCAGGCCCCTACGGAACCCTACAGGTCCATACAGAACCCCACAGGGCCCTACGGAACTTTACCAGCCACTACGGAACTCTACGGGTCCCTACGGAACCCTGCAGAACCCTCCGGAACCTTACAGAATCCCACAGACTCCTACAGACTTCTGCGGGCACTTACACAACCCTACAGGTCCCTACGGAAATCTACGGGACTCTATGGGCCCCTAGGGAACCCTATAGATTTCGATGGAACCCTACGAGCCCCTCTGGAACCCTACAGAATACTCCAGGACCCGACAGCACTCTACAAGACCCTTAGCAACACAACGGAACCTCACTAAACCCCTATGGGCTCCTACAGAACACTGCAGGCGCCTACGGAACCCTACAGACGCCTACAGAATACTACCAGCCACTACAGAAAAATATGGCCCCTACGGAACTCTACGGAACCTGGCAGAAACACTGTGGGCCCCTACAGGCCCTTGCGGGCACTTGCAGAACTCTGCAGGAACCCGCGGAACTTTATGGAACCCTACCAGCCCCTACGGAAGCCTAAAGACCCTTGCAGGCAGTTACGGAACGGTACAGGGCCCTAGGGAACTTTACCAGCCACTACGGAACTCTACGGGCCCCTACGGAACCCTGCAGAACCCTCCAGAACCTTACAGAATCCCACGGATTCCTACAGACTCCTGCGGGCACTTACTCAACCCTAGAGGACCCTACGGAACACTACTGGCTCCTGCGGTACTCCAGAGGCCTCTAGGGAACCTACGAAGCTCTACGGAACCCTATGGATCCTTACGGAACAGTACGGGCCCCTTCAGACCTCTGCGGGCGCTTATGGAAAGCTACAGGACCCTACGGAACTGTACGAGACTCTACAGGCCCCTAGGGAACACCACAGGCCCCTACGGAACCCTACACAACCCTCCGGAAACATATGGCACCCTACAAGCTCCTACCAACCCCTGTGGGCACTTACACAACCCTACAGGTCCCTACGGCAATCTACGGGACTCTACGGGCCCCTAGGGAACCCTTCAGATTTCGACGGAACCCTACGAGGCCCTCTGGAACCCTACAGAATACTCCAGGACCCGACAGCACTCTACAAGACCCTTAGCAACACAACGGAACCTCACGAAAACCCTATGGGCTCCTACAGAACACTGCAGGTGCCTACGGAACCCTACAGACCCCTACGGAACCCTACAGACACCTGCGGGCACTTACGGAACCCTGCAGGCCCCTACGGAACCCTACAGGTCCATACAGAACCCCACAGGGCCCTACGGAACTTTACCAGCCACTACGGAACTCTACGGGTCCCTACGGAACCCTGCAGAACCCTCCGGAACCTTACAGAATCCCACAGACTCCTACAGACTTCTGCGGGCACTTACACAACCCTACAGGTCCCTACGGAAATCTACGGGACTCTATGGGCCCCTAGGGAACCCTATAGATTTCGATGGAACCCTACGAGCCCCTCTGGAACCCTACAGAATACTCCAGGACCCGACAGCACTCTACAAGACCCTTAGCAACACAACGGAACCTCACTAAACCCCTATGGGCTCCTACAGAACACTGCAGGCGCCTACGGAACCCTACAGACCCCTACAGAATACTACCAGCCACTACAGAAAAATATGGCCCCTACGGAACTCTACGGAACCTGGCAGAAACACTGTGGGCCCCTACAGGCCCTTGCGGGCACTTGCAGAACTCTGCAGGAACCCGCGGAACTTTATGGAACCCTACCAGCCCCTACGGAAGCCTAAAGACCCTTGCAGGCAGTTACGGAACGGTACAGGGCCCTAGGGAACTTTACCAGCCACTACGGAACTCTACGGGCCCCTACGGAACCCTGCAGAACCCTCCAGAACCTTACAGAATCCCACGGATTCCTACAGACTCCTGCGGGCACTTACTCAACCCTAGAGGACCCTACGGAACACTACTGGCTCCTGCGGTACTCCAGAGGCCTCTAGGGAACCTACGAAGCTCTACGGAACCCTATGGATCCTTACGGAACAGTACGGGCCCCTTCAGACCTCTGCGGGCGCTTATGGAAAGCTACAGGACCCTACGGAACTGTACGAGACTCTACAGGCCCCTAGGGAACACCACAGGCCCCTACGGAACCCTACACAACCCTCCGGAAACATATGGCACCCTACAAGCTCCTACCAACCCCTGCGGGCACTTACACAACCCTACAGGTCCCTACGGCAATCTACGGGACTCTACGGGCCCCTAGGGAACCCTTCAGATTTCGACGGAACCCTACGAGGCCCTCTGGAACCCTACAGAATACTCCAGGACCCGACAGCACTCTACAAGACCCTTAGCAACACAACGGAACCTCACTAAAACCCTATGGGCTCCTACAGAACACTGCAGGTGCCTACGGAACCCTACAGACCCCTACGGAACCCTACAGACACCTGCGGGCACTTACGGAACCCTGCAGGCCCCTACGGAACCCTACAGGTCCATACAGAACCCCACAGGGCCCTACGGAACTTTACCAGCCACTACGGAACTCTACGGGTCCCTACGGAACCCTGCAGAACCCTCCGGAACCTTACAGAATCCCACAGACTCCTACAGACTTCTGCGGGCACTTACACAACCCTACAGGTCCCTACGGAAATCTACGGGACTCTATGGGCCCCTAGGGTACCCTTCAGATTTCGACGGAACCCTACGAGCCCCTCTGGAACCCTACAGAATACTCCAGGACCCGACAGCACTCTACAAGACCCTTAGCAACACAACGGAACCTCACGAAAACCCTATGGGCTCCTACAGAACACTGTAGGTGCCTACGGAAACCTACAGACCCCTACGGAATACTACCAGCCACTACAGAAAAATATGGCCCCTACGGAACTCTACGGAACCTGGCAGAAACACTGTGGGCCCCTACAGGCCCTTGCGGGCACTTGCAGAACTCTGCAGGAACCTGCGGAACTTTATGGAACCCTACCAGCCCCTACGGAAGCCTAAAGACCCTTGCAGGCAGTTACGGAACGGTACAGGGCCCTAGGGAACTTTACCAGCCACTACGGAACTCTACGGGCCCCTACGGAACCCTGCAGAACCCTCCAGAACCTTACAGAATCCCACGGATTCCTACAGACTCCTGCGGGCACTTACTCAACCCTAGAGGACCCTACGGAACACTACTGGCTCCTGCGGTACTCCAGAGGCCTCTAGGGAACCTACGAAGCTCTACGGAACCCTATGGATCCTTACGGAACAGTACGGGCCCCTTCAGACCTCTGCGGGCGCTTATGGAAACCTACAGGACCCTACGGAACTGTACGAGACTCTACAGGCCCCTAGGGAACACCACAGGCCCCTACGGAACCCTACACAACCCTCCGGAAACATATGGCACCCTACAAGCTCCTACCAACCCCTGCGGGCACTTACACAACCCTACAGGTCCCTACGGCAATCTACGGGACTCTACGGGCCCCTAGGGAACCCTTCAGATTTCGACGGAACCCTACGAGGCCCTCTGGAACCCTACAGAATACTCCAGGACCCGACAGCACTCTACAAGACCCTTAGCAACACAACGGAACCTCACTAAAACCCTATGGGCTCCTACAGAACACTGCAGGTGCCTACGGAACCCTACAGACCCCTACGGAACCCTACAGACACCTGCGGGCACTTACGGAACCCTGCAGGCCCCTACGGAACCCTACAGGTCCATACAGAACCCCACAGGGCCCTACGGAACTTTACCAGCCACTACGGAACTCTACGGGTCCCTACGGAACCCTGCAGAACCCTCCGGAACCTTACAGAATCCCACAGACTCCTACAGACTTCTGCGGGCACTTACACAACCCTACAGGTCCCTACGGAAATCTACGGGACTCTATGGGCCCCTAGGGAACCCTATAGATTTCGATGGAACCCTACGAGCCCCTCTGGAACCCTACAGAATACTCCAGGACCCGACAGCACTCTACAAGACCCTTAGCAACACAACGGAACCTCACTAAACCCCTATGGGCTCCTACAGAACACTGCAGGCGCCTACGGAACCCTACAGACGCCTACAGAATACTACCAGCCACTACAGAAAAATATGGCCCCTACGGAACTCTACGGAACCTGGCAGAAACACTGTGGGCCCCTACAGGCCCTTGCGGGCACTTGCAGAACTCTGCAGGAACCCGCGGAACTTTATGGAACCCTACCAGCCCCTACGGAAGCCTAAAGACCCTTGCAGGCAGTTACGGAACGGTACAGGGCCCTAGGGAACTTTACCAGCCACTACGGAACTCTACGGGCCCCTACGGAACCCTGCAGAACCCTCCAGAACCTTACAGAATCCCACGGATTCCTACAGACTCCTGCGGGCACTTACTCAACCCTAGAGGACCCTACGGAACACTACTGGCTCCTGCGGTACTCCAGAGGCCTCTAGGGAACCTACGAAGCTCTACGGAACCCTATGGATCCTTACGGAACAGTACGGGCCCCTTCAGACCTCTGCGGGCGCTTATGGAAAGCTACAGGACCCTACGGAACTGTACGAGACTCTACAGGCCCCTAGGGAACACCACAGGCCCCTACGGAACCCTACACAACCCTCCGGAAACATATGGCACCCTACAAGCTCCTACCAACCCCTGTGGGCACTTACACAACCCTACAGGTCCCTACGGCAATCTACGGGACTCTACGGGCCCCTAGGGAACCCTTCAGATTTCGACGGAACCCTACGAGGCCCTCTGGAACCCTACAGAATACTCCAGGACCCGACAGCACTCTACAAGACCCTTAGCAACACAACGGAACCTCACGAAAACCCTATGGGCTCCTACAGAACACTGCAGGTGCCTACGGAACCCTACAGACCCCTACGGAACCCTACAGACACCTGCGGGCACTTACGGAACCCTGCAGGCCCCTACGGAACCCTACAGGTCCATACAGAACCCCACAGGGCCCTACGGAACTTTACCAGCCACTACGGAACTCTACGGGTCCCTACGGAACCCTGCAGAACCCTCCGGAACCTTACAGAATCCCACAGACTCCTACAGACTTCTGCGGGCACTTACACAACCCTACAGGTCCCTACGGAAATCTACGGGACTCTATGGGCCCCTAGGGAACCCTATAGATTTCGATGGAACCCTACGAGCCCCTCTGGAACCCTACAGAATACTCCAGGACCCGACAGCACTCTACAAGACCCTTAGCAACACAACGGAACCTCACTAAACCCCTATGGGCTCCTACAGAACACTGCAGGCGCCTACGGAACCCTACAGACCCCTACAGAATACTACCAGCCACTACAGAAAAATATGGCCCCTACGGAACTCTACGGAACCTGGCAGAAACACTGTGGGCCCCTACAGGCCCTTGCGGGCACTTGCAGAACTCTGCAGGAACCCGCGGAACTTTATGGAACCCTACCAGCCCCTACGGAAGCCTAAAGACCCTTGCAGGCAGTTACGGAACGGTACAGGGCCCTAGGGAACTTTACCAGCCACTACGGAACTCTACGGGCCCCTACGGAACCCTGCAGAACCCTCCAGAACCTTACAGAATCCCACGGATTCCTACAGACTCCTGCGGGCACTTACTCAACCCTAGAGGACCCTACGGAACACTACTGGCTCCTGCGGTACTCCAGAGGCCTCTAGGGAACCTATGAAGCTCTACGGAACCCTATGGATCCTTACGGAACAGTACGGGCCCCTTCAGACCTCTGCGGGCGCTTATGGAAAGCTACAGGACCCTACGGAACTGTACGAGACTCTACAGGCCCCTAGGGAACACCACAGGCCCCTACGGAACCCTACACAACCCTCCGGAAACATATGGCACCCTACAAGCTCCTACCAACCCCTGCGGGCACTTACACAACCCTACAGGTCCCTACGGCAATCTACGGGACTCTACGGGCCCCTAGGGAACCCTTCAGATTTCGACGGAACCCTACGAGGCCCTCTGGAACCCTACAGAATACTCCAGGACCCGACAGCACTCTACAAGACCCTTAGCAACACAACGGAACCTCACTAAAACCCTATGGGCTCCTACAGAACACTGCAGGTGCCTACGGAACCCTACAGACCCCTACGGAACCCTACAGACACCTGCGGGCACTTACGGAACCCTGCAGGCCCCTACGGAACCCTACAGGTCCATACAGAACCCCACAGGGCCCTACGGAACTTTACCAGCCACTACGGAACTCTACGGGTCCCTACGGAACCCTGCAGAACCCTCCGGAACCTTACAGAATCCCACAGACTCCTACAGACTTCTGCGGGCACTTACACAACCCTACAGGTCCCTACGGAAATCTACGGGACTCTATGGGCCCCTAGGGTACCCTTCAGATTTCGACGGAACCCTACGAGCCCCTCTGGAACCCTACAGAATACTCCAGGACCCGACAGCACTCTACAAGACCCTTAGCAACACAACGGAACCTCACGAAAACCCTATGGGCTCCTACAGAACACTGTAGGTGCCTACGGAAACCTACAGACCCCTACGGAATACTACCAGCCACTACAGAAAAATATGGCCCCTACGGAACTCTACGGAACCTGGCAGAAACACTGTGGGCCCCTACAGGCCCTTGCGGGCACTTGCAGAACTCTGCAGGAACCCGCGGAACTTTATGGAACCCTACCAGCCCCTACGGAAGCCTAAAGACCCTTGCAGGCAGTTACGGAACGGTACAGGGCCCTAGGGAACTTTACCAGCCACTACGGAACTCTACGGGCCCCTACGGAACCCTGCAGAACCCTCCAGAACCTTACAGAATCCCACGGATTCCTACAGACTCCTGCGGGCACTTACTCAACCCTAGAGGACCCTACGGAACACTACTGGCTCCTGCGGTACTCCAGAGGCCTCTAGGGAACCTATGAAGCTCTACGGAACCCTATGGATCCTTACGGAACAGTACGGGCCCCTTCAGACCTCTGCGGGCGCTTATGGAAAGCTACAGGACCCTACGGAACTGTACGAGACTCTACAGGCCCCTAGGGAACACCACAGGCCCCTACGGAACCCTACACAACCCTCCGGAAACATATGGCACCCTACAAGCTCCTACCAACCCCTGCGGGCACTTACACAACCCTACAGGTCCCTACGGCAATCTACGGGACTCTACGGGCCCCTAGGGAACCCTTCAGATTTCGACGGAACCCTACGAGGCCCTCTGGAACCCTACAGAATACTCCAGGACCCGACAGCACTCTACAAGACCCTTAGCAACACAACGGAACCTCACTAAAACCCTATGGGCTCCTACAGAACACTGCAGGTGCCTACGGAACCCTACAGACCCCTACGGAACCCTACAGACACCTGCGGGCACTTACGGAACCCTGCAGGCCCCTACGGAACCCTACAGGTCCATACAGAACCCCACAGGGCCCTACGGAACTTTACCAGCCACTACGGAACTCTACGGGTCCCTACGGAACCCTGCAGAACCCTCCGGAACCTTACAGAATCCCACAGACTCCTACAGACTTCTGCGGGCACTTACACAACCCTACAGGTCCCTACGGAAATCTACGGGACTCTATGGGCCCCTAGGGTACCCTTCAGATTTCGACGGAACCCTACGAGCCCCTCTGGAACCCTACAGAATACTCCAGGACCCGACAGCACTCTACAAGACCCTTAGCAACACAACGGAACCTCACGAAAACCCTATGGGCTCCTACAGAACACTGTAGGTGCCTACGGAAACCTACAGACCCCTACGGAATACTACCAGCCACTACAGAAAAATATGGCCCCTACGGAACTCTACGGAACCTGGCAGAAACACTGTGGGCCCCTACAGGCCCTTGCGGGCACTTGCAGAACTCTGCAGGAACCTGCGGAACTTTATGGAACCCTACCAGCCCCTACGGAAGCCTAAAGACCCTTGCAGGCAGTTACGGAACGGTACAGGGCCCTAGGGAACTTTACCAGCCACTACGGAACTCTACGGGCCCCTACGGAACCCTGCAGAACCCTCCAGAACCTTACAGAATCCCACGGATTCCTACAGACTCCTGCGGGCACTTACTCAACCCTAGAGGACCCTACGGAACACTACTGGCTCCTGCGGTACTCCAGAGGCCTCTAGGGAACCTACGAAGCTCTACGGAACCCTATGGATCCTTACGGAACAGTACGGGCCCCTTCAGACCTCTGCGGGCGCTTATGGAAACCTACAGGACCCTACGGAACTGTACGAGACTCTACAGGCCCCTAGGGAACACCACAGGCCCCTACGGAACCCTACACAACCCTCCGGAAACATATGGCACCCTACAAGCTCCTACCAACCCCTGCGGGCACTTACACAACCCTACAGGTCCCTACGGCAATCTACGGGACTCTACGGGCCCCTAGGGAACCCTTCAGATTTCGACGGAACCCTACGAGGCCCTCTGGAACCCTACAGAATACTCCAGGACCCGACAGCACTCTACAAGACCCTTAGCAACACAACGGAACCTCACTAAAACCCTATGGGCTCCTACAGAACACTGCAGGTGCCTACGGAACCCTACAGACCCCTACGGAACCCTACAGACACCTGCGGGCACTTACGGAACCCTGCAGGCCCCTACGGAACCCTACAGGTCCATACAGAACCCCACAGGGCCCTACGGAACTTTACCAGCCACTACGGAACTCTACGGGTCCCTACGGAACCCTGCAGAACCCTCCGGAACCTTACAGAATCCCACAGACTCCTACAGACTTCTGCGGGCACTTACACAACCCTACAGGTCCCTACGGAAATCTACGGGACTCTATGGGCCCCTAGGGAACCCTATAGATTTCGATGGAACCCTACGAGCCCCTCTGGAACCCTACAGAATACTCCAGGACCCGACAGCACTCTACAAGACCCTTAGCAACACAACGGAACCTCACTAAACCCCTATGGGCTCCTACAGAACACTGCAGGCGCCTACGGAACCCTACAGACCCCTACAGAATACTACCAGCCACTACAGAAAAATATGGCCCCTACGGAACTCTACGGAACCTGGCAGAAACACTGTGGGCCCCTACAGGCCCTTGCGGGCACTTGCAGAACTCTGCAGGAACCCGCGGAACTTTATGGAACCCTACCAGCCCCTACGGAAGCCTAAAGACCCTTGCAGGCAGTTACGGAACGGTACAGGGCCCTAGGGAACTTTACCAGCCACTACGGAACTCTACGGGCCCCTACGGAACCCTGCAGAACCCTCCAGAACCTTACAGAATCCCACGGATTCCTACAGACTCCTGCGGGCACTTACTCAACCCTAGAGGACCCTACGGAACACTACTGGCTCCTGCGGTACTCCAGAGGCCTCTAGGGAACCTACGAAGCTCTACGGAACCCTATGGATCCTTACGGAACAGTACGGGCCCCTTCAGACCTCTGCGGGCGCTTATGGAAAGCTACAGGACCCTACGGAACTGTACGAGACTCTACAGGCCCCTAGGGAACACCACAGGCCCCTACGGAACCCTACACAACCCTCCGGAAACATATGGCACCCTACAAGCTCCTACCAACCCCTGCGGGCACTTACACAACCCTACAGGTCCCTACGGCAATCTACGGGACTCTACGGGCCCCTAGGGAACCCTTCAGATTTCGACGGAACCCTACGAGGCCCTCTGGAACCCTACAGAATACTCCAGGACCCGACAGCACTCTACAAGACCCTTAGCAACACAACGGAACCTCACTAAAACCCTATGGGCTCCTACAGAACACTGCAGGTGCCTACGGAACCCTACAGACCCCTACGGAACCCTACAGACACCTGCGGGCACTTACGGAACCCTGCAGGCCCCTACGGAACCCTACAGGTCCATACAGAACCCCACAGGGCCCTACGGAACTTTACCAGCCACTACGGAACTCTACGGGTCCCTACGGAACCCTGCAGAACCCTCCGGAACCTTACAGAATCCCACAGACTCCTACAGACTTCTGCGGGCACTTACACAACCCTACAGGTCCCTACGGAAATCTACGGGACTCTATGGGCCCCTAGGGAACCCTATAGATTTCGATGGAACCCTACGAGCCCCTCTGGAACCCTACAGAATACTCCAGGACCCGACAGCACTCTACAAGACCCTTAGCAACACAACGGAACCTCACTAAACCCCTATGGGCTCCTACAGAACACTGCAGGCGCCTACGGAACCCTACAGACCCCTACAGAATACTACCAGCCACTACAGAAAAATATGGCCCCTACGGAACTCTACGGAACCTGGCAGAAACACTGTGGGCCCCTACAGGCCCTTGCGGGCACTTGCAGAACTCTGCAGGAACCCGCGGAACTTTATGGAACCCTACCAGCCCCTACGGAAGCCTAAAGACCCTTGCAGGCAGTTACGGAACGGTACAGGGCCCTAGGGAACTTTACCAGCCACTACGGAACTCTACGGGCCCCTACGGAACCCTGCAGAACCCTCCAGAACCTTACAGAATCCCACGGATTCCTACAGACTCCTGCGGGCACTTACTCAACCCTAGAGGACCCTACGGAACACTACTGGCTCCTGCGGTACTCCAGAGGCCTCTAGGGAACCTATGAAGCTCTACGGAACCCTATGGATCCTTACGGAACAGTACGGGCCCCTTCAGACCTCTGCGGGCGCTTATGGAAAGCTACAGGACCCTACGGAACTGTACGAGACTCTACAGGCCCCTAGGGAACACCACAGGCCCCTACGGAACCCTACACAACCCTCCGGAAACATATGGCACCCTACAAGCTCCTACCAACCCCTGCGGGCACTTACACAACCCTACAGGTCCCTACGGCAATCTACGGGACTCTACGGGCCCCTAGGGAACCCTTCAGATTTCGACGGAACCCTACGAGGCCCTCTGGAACCCTACAGAATACTCCAGGACCCGACAGCACTCTACAAGACCCTTAGCAACACAACGGAACCTCACTAAAACCCTATGGGCTCCTACAGAACACTGCAGGTGCCTACGGAACCCTACAGACCCCTACGGAACCCTACAGACACCTGCGGGCACTTACGGAACCCTGCAGGCCCCTACGGAACCCTACAGGTCCATACAGAACCCCACAGGGCCCTACGGAACTTTACCAGCCACTACGGAACTCTACGGGTCCCTACGGAACCCTGCAGAACCCTCCGGAACCTTACAGAATCCCACAGACTCCTACAGACTTCTGCGGGCACTTACACAACCCTACAGGTCCCTACGGAAATCTACGGGACTCTATGGGCCCCTAGGGTACCCTTCAGATTTCGACGGAACCCTACGAGCCCCTCTGGAACCCTACAGAATACTCCAGGACCCGACAGCACTCTACAAGACCCTTAGCAACACAACGGAACCTCACGAAAACCCTATGGGCTCCTACAGAACACTGTAGGTGCCTACGGAAACCTACAGACCCCTACGGAATACTACCAGCCACTACAGAAAAATATGGCCCCTACGGAACTCTACGGAACCTGGCAGAAACACTGTGGGCCCCTACAGGCCCTTGCGGGCACTTGCAGAACTCTGCAGGAACCCGCGGAACTTTATGGAACCCTACCAGCCCCTACGGAAGCCTAAAGACCCTTGCAGGCAGTTACGGAACGGTACAGGGCCCTAGGGAACTTTACCAGCCACTACGGAACTCTACGGGCCCCTACGGAACCCTGCAGAACCCTCCAGAACCTTACAGAATCCCACGGATTCCTACAGACTCCTGCGGGCACTTACTCAACCCTAGAGGACCCTACGGAACACTACTGGCTCCTGCGGTACTCCAGAGGCCTCTAGGGAACCTATGAAGCTCTACGGAACCCTATGGATCCTTACGGAACAGTACGGGCCCCTTCAGACCTCTGCGGGCGCTTATGGAAAGCTACAGGACCCTACGGAACTGTACGAGACTCTACAGGCCCCTAGGGAACACCACAGGCCCCTACGGAACCCTACACAACCCTCCGGAAACATATGGCACCCTACAAGCTCCTACCAACCCCTGCGGGCACTTACACAACCCTACAGGTCCCTACGGCAATCTACGGGACTCTACGGGCCCCTAGGGAACCCTTCAGATTTCGACGGAACCCTACGAGGCCCTCTGGAACCCTACAGAATACTCCAGGACCCGACAGCACTCTACAAGACCCTTAGCAACACAACGGAACCTCACTAAAACCCTATGGGCTCCTACAGAACACTGCAGGTGCCTACGGAACCCTACAGACCCCTACGGAACCCTACAGACACCTGCGGGCACTTACGGAACCCTGCAGGCCCCTACGGAACCCTACAGGTCCATACAGAACCCCACAGGGCCCTACGGAACTTTACCAGCCACTACGGAACTCTACGGGTCCCTACGGAACCCTGCAGAACCCTCCGGAACCTTACAGAATCCCACAGACTCCTACAGACTTCTGCGGGCACTTACACAACCCTACAGGTCCCTACGGAAATCTACGGGACTCTATGGGCCCCTAGGGTACCCTTCAGATTTCGACGGAACCCTACGAGCCCCTCTGGAACCCTACAGAATACTCCAGGACCCGACAGCACTCTACAAGACCCTTAGCAACACAACGGAACCTCACGAAAACCCTATGGGCTCCTACAGAACACTGTAGGTGCCTACGGAAACCTACAGACCCCTACGGAATACTACCAGCCACTACAGAAAAATATGGCCCCTACGGAACTCTACGGAACCTGGCAGAAACACTGTGGGCCCCTACAGGCCCTTGCGGGCACTTGCAGAACTCTGCAGGAACCCGCGGAACTTTATGGAACCCTACCAGCCCCTACGGAAGCCTAAAGACCCTTGCAGGCAGTTACGGAACGGTACAGGGCCCTAGGGAACTTTACCAGCCACTACGGAACTCTACGGGCCCCTACGGAACCCTGCAGAACCCTCCAGAACCTTACAGAATCCCACGGATTCCTACAGACTCCTGCGGGCACTTACTCAACCCTAGAGGACCCTACGGAACACTACTGGCTCCTGCGGTACTCCAGAGGCCTCTAGGGAACCTACGAAGCTCTACGGAACCCTATGGATCCTTACGGAACAGTACGGGCCCCTTCAGACCTCTGCGGGCGCTTATGGAAACCTACAGGACCCTACGGAACTGTACGAGACTCTACAGGCCCCTAGGGAACACCACAGGCCCCTACGGAACCCTACACAACCCTCCGGAAACATATGGCACCCTACAAGCTCCTACCAACCCCTGCGGGCACTTACACAACCCTACAGGTCCCTACGGCAATCTACGGGACTCTACGGGCCCCTAGGGAACCCTTCAGATTTCGACGGAACCCTACGAGGCCCTCTGGAACCCTACAGAATACTCCAGGACCCGACAGCACTCTACAAGACCCTTAGCAACACAACGGAACCTCACTAAAACCCTATGGGCTCCTACAGAACACTGCAGGTGCCTACGGAACCCTACAGACCCCTACGGAACCCTACAGACACCTGCGGGCACTTACGGAACCCTGCAGGCCCCTACGGAACCCTACAGGTCCATACAGAACCCCACAGGGCCCTACGGAACTTTACCAGCCACTACGGAACTCTACGGGTCCCTACGGAACCCTGCAGAACCCTCCGGAACCTTACAGAATCCCACAGACTCCTACAGACTTCTGCGGGCACTTACACAACCCTACAGGTCCCTACGGAAATCTACGGGACTCTATGGGCCCCTAGGGAACCCTATAGATTTCGATGGAACCCTACGAGCCCCTCTGGAACCCTACAGAATACTCCAGGACCCGACAGCACTCTACAAGACCCTTAGCAACACAACGGAACCTCACGAAACCCCTATGGGCTCCTACAGAACACTGCAGGCGCCTACGGAACCCTACAGACCCCTACAGAATACTACCAGCCACTACAGAAAAATATGGCCCCTACGGAACTCTACGGAACCTGGCAGAAACACTGTGGGCCCCTACAGGCCCTTGCGGGCACTTGCAGAACTCTGCAGGAACCCGCGGAACTTTATGGAACCCTACCAGCCCCTACGGAAGCCTAAAGACCCTTGCAGGCAGTTACGGAACGGTACAGGGCCCTAGGGAACTTTACCAGCCACTACGGAACTCTACGGGCCCCTACGGAACCCTGCAGAACCCTCCAGAACCTTACAGAATCCCACGGATTCCTACAGACTCCTGCGGGCACTTACTCAACCCTAGAGGACCCTACGGAACACTACTGGCTCCTGCGGTACTCCAGAGGCCTCTAGGGAACCTACGAAGCTCTACGGAACCCTATGGATCCTTACGGAACAGTACGGGCCCCTTCAGACCTCTGCGGGCGCTTATGGAAAGCTACAGGACCCTACGGAACTGTACGAGACTCTACAGGCCCCTAGGGAACACCACAGGCCCCTACGGAACCCTACACAACCCTCCGGAAACATATGGCACCCTACAAGCTCCTACCAACCCCTGCGGGCACTTACACAACCCTACAGGTCCCTACGGCAATCTACGGGACTCTACGGGCCCCTAGGGAACCCTTCAGATTTCGACGGAACCCTACGAGGCCCTCTGGAACCCTACAGAATACTCCAGGACCCGACAGCACTCTACAAGACCCTTAGCAACACAACGGAACCTCACTAAAACCCTATGGGCTCCTACAGAACACTGCAGGTGCCTACGGAACCCTACAGACCCCTACGGAACCCTACAGACACCTGCGGGCACTTACGGAACCCTGCAGGCCCCTACGGAACCCTACAGGTCCATACAGAACCCCACAGGGCCCTACGGAACTTTACCAGCCACTACGGAACTCTACGGGTCCCTACGGAACCCTGCAGAACCCTCCGGAACCTTACAGAATCCCACAGACTCCTACAGACTTCTGCGGGCACTTACACAACCCTACAGGTCCCTACGGAAATCTACGGGACTCTATGGGCCCCTAGGGTACCCTTCAGATTTCGACGGAACCCTACGAGCCCCTCTGGAACCCTACAGAATACTCCAGGACCCGACAGCACTCTACAAGACCCTTAGCAACACAACGGAACCTCACGAAAACCCTATGGGCTCCTACAGAACACTGTAGGTGCCTACGGAAACCTACAGACCCCTACGGAATACTACCAGCCACTACAGAAAAATATGGCCCCTACGGAACTCTACGGAACCTGGCAGAAACACTGTGGGCCCCTACAGGCCCTTGCGGGCACTTGCAGAACTCTGCAGGAACCCGCGGAACTTTATGGAACCCTACCAGCCCCTACGGAAGCCTAAAGACCCTTGCAGGCAGTTACGGAACGGTACAGGGCCCTAGGGAACTTTACCAGCCACTACGGAACTCTACGGGCCCCTACGGAACCCTGCAGAACCCTCCAGAACCTTACAGAATCCCACGGATTCCTACAGACTCCTGCGGGCACTTACTCAACCCTAGAGGACCCTACGGAACACTACTGGCTCCTGCGGTACTCCAGAGGCCTCTAGGGAACCTATGAAGCTCTACGGAACCCTATGGATCCTTACGGAACAGTACGGGCCCCTTCAGACCTCTGCGGGCGCTTATGGAAAGCTACAGGACCCTACGGAACTGTACGAGACTCTACAGGCCCCTAGGGAACACCACAGGCCCCTACGGAACCCTACACAACCCTCCGGAAACATATGGCACCCTACAAGCTCCTACCAACCCCTGCGGGCACTTACACAACCCTACAGGTCCCTACGGCAATCTACGGGACTCTACGGGCCCCTAGGGAACCCTTCAGATTTCGACGGAACCCTACGAGGCCCTCTGGAACCCTACAGAATACTCCAGGACCCGACAGCACTCTACAAGACCCTTAGCAACACAACGGAACCTCACTAAAACCCTATGGGCTCCTACAGAACACTGCAGGTGCCTACGGAACCCTACAGACCCCTACGGAACCCTACAGACACCTGCGGGCACTTACGGAACCCTGCAGGCCCCTACGGAACCCTACAGGTCCATACAGAACCCCACAGGGCCCTACGGAACTTTACCAGCCACTACGGAACTCTACGGGTCCCTACGGAACCCTGCAGAACCCTCCGGAACCTTACAGAATCCCACAGACTCCTACAGACTTCTGCGGGCACTTACACAACCCTACAGGTCCCTACGGAAATCTACGGGACTCTATGGGCCCCTAGGGAACCCTATAGATTTCGACGGAACCCTACGAGCCCCTCTGGAACCCTACAGAATACTCCAGGACCCGACAGCACTCTACAAGACCCTTAGCAACACAACGGAACCTCACTAAACCCCTATGGGCTCCTACAGAACACTGCAGGCGCCTACGGAACCCTACAGACCCCTACGGAATACTACCAGCCACTACAGAAAAATATGGCCCCTACGGAACTCTACGGAACCTGGCAGAAACACTGTGGGCCCCTACAGGCCCTTGCGGGCACTTGCAGAACTCTGCAGGAACCCGCGGAACTTTATGGAACCCTACCAGCCCCTACGGAAGCCTAAAGACCCTTGCAGGCAGTTACGGAACGGTACAGGGCCCTAGGGAACTTTACCAGCCACTACGGAACTCTACGGGCCCCTACGGAACCCTGCAGAACCCTCCAGAACCTTACAGAATCCCACGGATTCCTACAGACTCCTGCGGGCACTTACTCAACCCTAGAGGACCCTACGGAACACTACTGGCTCCTGCGGTACTCCAGAGGCCTCTAGGGAACCTACGAAGCTCTACGGAACCCTATGGATCCTTACGGAACAGTACGGGCCCCTTCAGACCTCTGCGGGCGCTTATGGAAAGCTACAGGACCCTACGGAACTGTACGAGACTCTACAGGCCCCTAGGGAACACCACAGGCCCCTACGGAACCCTACACAACCCTCCGGAAACATATGGCACCCTACAAGCTCCTACCAACCCCTGCGGGCACTTACACAACCCTACAGGTCCCTACGGCAATCTACGGGACTCTATGGGCCCCTTCAGATTTCGACGGAACCCTACGAGGCCCTCTGGAACCCTACAGAATACTCCAGGACCCGACAGCACTCTACAAGACCCTTAGCAACACAACGGAACCTCACTAAAACCCTATGGGCTCCTACAGAACACTGCAGGTGCCTACGGAACCCTACAGACCCCTACGGAACCCTACAGACACCTGCGGGCACTTACGGAACCCTGCAGGCCCCTACGGAACCCTACAGGTCCATACAGAACCCCACAGGGCCCTACGGAACTTTACCAGCCACTACGGAACTCTACGGGTCCCTACGGAACCCTGCAGAACCCTCCGGAACCTTACAGAATCCCACAGACTCCTACAGACTTCTGCGGGCACTTACACAACCCTACAGGTCCCTACGGAAATCTACGGGACTCTATGGGCCCCTAGGGAACCCTATAGATTTCGATGGAACCCTACGAGCCCCTCTGGAACCCTACAGAATACTCCAGGACCCGACAGCACTCTACAAGACCCTTAGCAACACAACGGAACCTCACTAAACCCCTATGGGCTCCTACAGAACACTGCAGGCGCCTACGGAACCCTACAGACCCCTACAGAATACTACCAGCCACTACAGAAAAATATGGCCCCTACGGAACTCTACGGAACCTGGCAGAAACACTGTGGGCCCCTACAGGCCCTTGCGGGCACTTGCAGAACTCTGCAGGAACCCGCGGAACTTTATGGAACCCTACCAGCCCCTACGGAAGCCTAAAGACCCTTGCAGGCAGTTACGGAACGGTACAGGGCCCTAGGGAACTTTACCAGCCACTACGGAACTCTACGGGCCCCTACGGAACCCTGCAGAACCCTCCAGAACCTTACAGAATCCCACGGATTCCTACAGACTCCTGCGGGCACTTACTCAACCCTAGAGGACCCTACGGAACACTACTGGCTCCTGCGGTACTCCAGAGGCCTCTAGGGAACCTATGAAGCTCTACGGAACCCTATGGATCCTTACGGAACAGTACGGGCCCCTTCAGACCTCTGCGGGCGCTTATGGAAAGCTACAGGACCCTACGGAACTGTACGAGACTCTACAGGCCCCTAGGGAACACCACAGGCCCCTACGGAACCCTACACAACCCTCCGGAAACATATGGCACCCTACAAGCTCCTACCAACCCCTGCGGGCACTTACACAACCCTACAGGTCCCTACGGCAATCTACGGGACTCTACGGGCCCCTAGGGAACCCTTCAGATTTCGACGGAACCCTACGAGGCCCTCTGGAACCCTACAGAATACTCCAGGACCCGACAGCACTCTACAAGACCCTTAGCAACACAACGGAACCTCACTAAAACCCTATGGGCTCCTACAGAACACTGCAGGTGCCTACGGAACCCTACAGACCCCTACGGAACCCTACAGACACCTGCGGGCACTTACGGAACCCTGCAGGCCCCTACGGAACCCTACAGGTCCATACAGAACCCCACAGGGCCCTACGGAACTTTACCAGCCACTACGGAACTCTACGGGTCCCTACGGAACCCTGCAGAACCCTCCGGAACCTTACAGAATCCCACAGACTCCTACAGACTTCTGCGGGCACTTACACAACCCTACAGGTCCCTACGGAAATCTACGGGACTCTATGGGCCCCTAGGGAACCCTATAGATTTCGACGGAACCCTACGAGCCCCTCTGGAACCCTACAGAATACTCCAGGACCCGACAGCACTCTACAAGACCCTTAGCAACACAACGGAACCTCACTAAACCCCTATGGGCTCCTACAGAACACTGCAGGCGCCTACGGAACCCTACAGACCCCTACGGAATACTACCAGCCACTACAGAAAAATATGGCCCCTACGGAACTCTACGGAACCTGGCAGAAACACTGTGGGCCCCTACAGGCCCTTGCGGGCACTTGCAGAACTCTGCAGGAACCCGCGGAACTTTATGGAACCCTACCAGCCCCTACGGAAGCCTAAAGACCCTTGCAGGCAGTTACGGAACGGTACAGGGCCCTAGGGAACTTTACCAGCCACTACGGAACTCTACGGGCCCCTACGGAACCCTGCAGAACCCTCCGGAACCTTACAGAATCCCACAGACTCCTACAGACTTCTGCGGGCACTTACACAACCCTACAGGTCCCTACGGAAATCTACGGGACTCTATGGGCCCCTAGGGAACCCTATAGATTTCGATGGAACCCTACGAGCCCCTCTGGAACCCTACAGAATACTCCAGGACCCGACAGCACTCTACAAGACCCTTAGCAACACAACGGAACCTCACTAAACCCCTATGGGCTCCTACAGAACACTGCAGGCGCCTACGGAACCCTACAGACCCCTACAGAATACTACCAGCCACTACAGAAAAATATGGCCCCTACGGAACTCTACGGAACCTGGCAGAAACACTGTGGGCCCCTACAGGCCCTTGCGGGCACTTGCAGAACTCTGCAGGAACCCGCGGAACTTTATGGAACCCTACCAGCCCCTACGGAAGCCTAAAGACCCTTGCAGGCAGTTACGGAACGGTACAGGGCCCTAGGGAACTTTACCAGCCACTACGGAACTCTACGGGCCCCTACGGAACCCTGCAGAACCCTCCAGAACCTTACAGAATCCCACGGATTCCTACAGACTCCTGCGGGCACTTACTCAACCCTAGAGGACCCTACGGAACACTACTGGCTCCTGCGGTACTCCAGAGGCCTCTAGGGAACCTATGAAGCTCTACGGAACCCTATGGATCCTTACGGAACAGTACGGGCCCCTTCAGACCTCTGCGGGCGCTTATGGAAAGCTACAGGACCCTACGGAACTGTACGAGACTCTACAGGCCCCTAGGGAACACCACAGGCCCCTACGGAACCCTACACAACCCTCCGGAAACATATGGCACCCTACAAGCTCCTACCAACCCCTGCGGGCACTTACACAACCCTACAGGTCCCTACGGCAATCTACGGGACTCTACGGGCCCCTAGGGAACCCTTCAGATTTCGACGGAACCCTACGAGGCCCTCTGGAACCCTACAGAATACTCCAGGACCCGACAGCACTCTACAAGACCCTTAGCAACACAACGGAACCTCACTAAAACCCTATGGGCTCCTACAGAACACTGCAGGTGCCTACGGAACCCTACAGACCCCTACGGAACCCTACAGACACCTGCGGGCACTTACGGAACCCTGCAGGCCCCTACGGAACCCTACAGGTCCATACAGAACCCCACAGGGCCCTACGGAACTTTACCAGCCACTACGGAACTCTACGGGTCCCTACGGAACCCTGCAGAACCCTCCGGAACCTTACAGAATCCCACAGACTCCTACAGACTTCTGCGGGCACTTACACAACCCTACAGGTCCCTACGGAAATCTACGGGACTCTATGGGCCCCTAGGGAACCCTATAGATTTCGACGGAACCCTACGAGCCCCTCTGGAACCCTACAGAATACTCCAGGACCCGACAGCACTCTACAAGACCCTTAGCAACACAACGGAACCTCACTAAACCCCTATGGGCTCCTACAGAACACTGCAGGCGCCTACGGAACCCTACAGACCCCTACGGAATACTACCAGCCACTACAGAAAAATATGGCCCCTACGGAACTCTACGGAACCTGGCAGAAACACTGTGGGCCCCTACAGGCCCTTGCGGGCACTTGCAGAACTCTGCAGGAACCCGCGGAACTTTATGGAACCCTACCAGCCCCTACGGAAGCCTAAAGACCCTTGCAGGCAGTTACGGAACGGTACAGGGCCCTAGGGAACTTTACCAGCCACTACGGAACTCTACGGGCCCCTACGGAACCCTGCAGAACCCTCCAGAACCTTACAGAATCCCACGGATTCCTACAGACTCCTGCGGGCACTTACTCAACCCTAGAGGACCCTACGGAACACTACTGGCTCCTGCGGTACTCCAGAGGCCTCTAGGGAACCTACGAAGCTCTACGGAACCCTATGGATCCTTACGGAACAGTACGGGCCCCTTCAGACCTCTGCGGGCGCTTATGGAAAGCTACAGGACCCTACGGAACTGTACGAGACTCTACAGGCCCCTAGGGAACACCACAGGCCCCTACGGAACCCTACACAACCCTCCGGAAACATATGGCACCCTACAAGCTCCTACCAACCCCTGCGGGCACTTACACAACCCTACAGGTCCCTACGGCAATCTACGGGACTCTATGGGCCCATTCAGATTTCGACGGAACCCTACGAGGCCCTCTGGAACCCTACAGAATACTCCAGGACCCGACAGCACTCTACAAGACCCTTAGCAACACAACGGAACCTCACTAAAACCCTATGGGCTCCTACAGAACACTGCAGGTGCCTACGGAACCCTACAGACCCCTACGGAACCCTACAGACACCTGCGGGCACTTACGGAACCCTGCAGGCCCCTACGGAACCCTACAGGTCCATACAGAACCCCACAGGGCCCTACGGAACTTTACCAGCCACTACGGAACTCTACGGGTCCCTACGGAACCCTGCAGAACCCTCCGGAACCTTACAGAATCCCACAGACTCCTACAGACTTCTGCGGGCACTTACACAACCCTACAGGTCCCTACGGAAATCTACGGGACTCTATGGGCCCCTAGGGAACCCTATAGATTTCGATGGAACCCTACGAGCCCCTCTGGAACCCTACAGAATACTCCAGGACCCGACAGCACTCTACAAGACCCTTAGCAACACAACGGAACCTCACTAAACCCCTATGGGCTCCTACAGAACACTGCAGGCGCCTACGGAACCCTACAGACCCCTACAGAATACTACCAGCCACTACAGAAAAATATGGCCCCTACGGAACTCTACGGAACCTGGCAGAAACACTGTGGGCCCCTACAGGCCCTTGCGGGCACTTGCAGAACTCTGCAGGAACCCGCGGAACTTTATGGAACCCTACCAGCCCCTACGGAAGCCTAAAGACCCTTGCAGGCAGTTACGGAACGGTACAGGGCCCTAGGGAACTTTACCAGCCACTACGGAACTCTACGGGCCCCTACGGAACCCTGCAGAACCCTCCAGAACCTTACAGAATCCCACGGATTCCTACAGACTCCTGCGGGCACTTACTCAACCCTAGAGGACCCTACGGAACACTACTGGCTCCTGCGGTACTCCAGAGGCCTCTAGGGAACCTATGAAGCTCTACGGAACCCTATGGATCCTTACGGAACAGTACGGGCCCCTTCAGACCTCTGCGGGCGCTTATGGAAAGCTACAGGACCCTACGGAACTGTACGAGACTCTACAGGCCCCTAGGGAACACCACAGGCCCCTACGGAACCCTACACAACCCTCCGGAAACATATGGCACCCTACAAGCTCCTACCAACCCCTGCGGGCACTTACACAACCCTACAGGTCCCTACGGCAATCTACGGGACTCTATGGGCCCCTTCAGATTTCGACGGAACCCTACGAGGCCCTCTGGAACCCTACAGAATACTCCAGGACCCGACAGCACTCTACAAGACCCTTAGCAACACAACGGAACCTCACTAAAACCCTATGGGCTCCTACAGAACACTGCAGGTGCCTACGGAACCCTACAGACCCCTACGGAATCCTACAGACACCTGCGGGCACTTACGGAACCCTGCAGGCCCCTACGGAACCCTACAGGTCCATACAGAACCCCACAGGGCCCTACGGAACTTTACCAGCCACTACGGAACTCTACGGGTCCCTACGGAACCCTGCAGAACCCTCCGGAACCTTACAGAATCCCACAGACTCCTACAGACTTCTGCGGGCACTTACACAACCCTACAGGTCCCTACGGAAATCTACGGGACTCTATGGGCCCCTAGGGAACCCTATAGATTTCGATGGAACCCTACGAGCCCCTCTGGAACCCTACAGAATACTCCAGGACCCGACAGCACTCTACAAGACCCTTAGCAACACAACGGAACCTCACTAAACCCCTATGGGCTCCTACAGAACACTGCAGGCGCCTACGGAACCCTACAGACCCCTACAGAATACTACCAGCCACTACAGAAAAATATGGCCCCTACGGAACTCTACGGAACCTGGCAGAAACACTGTGGGCCCCTACAGGCCCTTGCGGGCACTTGCAGAACTCTGCAGGAACCCGCGGAACTTTATGGAACCCTACCAGCCCCTACGGAAGCCTAAAGACCCTTGCAGGCAGTTACGGAACGGTACAGGGCCCTAGGGAACTTTACCAGCCACTACGGAACTCTACGGGCCCCTACGGAACCCTGCAGAACCCTCCAGAACCTTACAGAATCCCACGGATTCCTACAGACTCCTGCGGGCACTTACTCAACCCTAGAGGACCCTACGGAACTGTACGAGACTCTACAGGCCCCTAGGGAACACCACAGGCCCCTACGGAACCCTACACAACCCTCCGGAAACATATGGCACCCTACAAGCTCCTACCAACCCCTGCGGGCACTTACACAACCCTACAGGTCCCTACGGCAATCTACGGGACTCTACGGGCCCCTAGGGAACCCTTCAGATTTCGACGGAACCCTACGAGGCCCTCTGGAACCCTACAGAATACTCCAGGACCCGACAGCACTCTACAAGACCCTTAGCAACACAACGGAACCTCACTAAAACCCTATGGGCTCCTACAGAACACTGCAGGTGCCTACGGAACCCTACAGACCCCTACGGAACCCTACAGACACCTGCGGGCACTTACGGAACCCTGCAGGCCCCTACGGAACCCTACAGGTCCATACAGAACCCCACAGGGCCCTACGGAACTTTACCAGCCACTACGGAACTCTACGGGTCCCTACGGAACCCTGCAGAACCCTCCGGAACCTTACAGAATCCCACAGACTCCTACAGACTTCTGCGGGCACTTACACAACCCTACAGGTCCCTACGGAAATCTACGGGACTCTATGGGCCCCTAGGGTACCCTTCAGATTTCGACGGAACCCTACGAGCCCCTCTGGAACCCTACAGAATACTCCAGGACCCGACAGCACTCTACAAGACCCTTAGCAACACAACGGAACCTCACGAAAACCCTATGGGCTCCTACAGAACACTGTAGGTGCCTACGGAAACCTACAGACCCCTACGGAATACTACCAGCCACTACAGAAAAATATGGCCCCTACGGAACTCTACGGAACCTGGCAGAAACACTGTGGGCCCCTACAGGCCCTTGCGGGCACTTGCAGAACTCTGCAGGAACCCGCGGAACTTTATGGAACCCTACCAGCCCCTACGGAAGCCTAAAGACCCTTGCAGGCAGTTACGGAACGGTACAGGGCCCTAGGGAACTTTACCAGCCACTACGGAACTCTACGGGCCCCTACGGAACCCTGCAGAACCCTCCAGAACCTTACAGAATCCCACGGATTCCTACAGACTCCTGCGGGCACTTACTCAACCCTAGAGGACCCTACGGAACACTACTGGCTCCTGCGGTACTCCAGAGGCCTCTAGGGAACCTATGAAGCTCTACGGAACCCTATGGATCCTTACGGAACAGTACGGGCCCCTTCAGACCTCTGCGGGCGCTTATGGAAAGCTACAGGACCCTACGGAACTGTACGAGACTCTACAGGCCCCTAGGGAACACCACAGGCCCCTACGGAACCCTACACAACCCTCCGGAAACATATGGCACCCTACAAGCTCCTACCAACCCCTGCGGGCACTTACACAACCCTACAGGTCCCTACGGCAATCTACGGGACTCTACGGGCCCCTAGGGAACCCTTCAGATTTCGACGGAACCCTACGAGGCCCTCTGGAACCCTACAGAATACTCCAGGACCCGACAGCACTCTACAAGACCCTTAGCAACACAACGGAACCTCACTAAAACCCTATGGGCTCCTACAGAACACTGCAGGTGCCTACGGAACCCTACAGACCCCTACGGAACCCTACAGACACCTGCGGGCACTTACGGAACCCTGCAGGCCCCTACGGAACCCTACAGGTCCATACAGAACCCCACAGGGCCCTACGGAACTTTACCAGCCACTACGGAACTCTACGGGTCCCTACGGAACCCTGCAGAACCCTCCGGAACCTTACAGAATCCCACAGACTCCTACAGACTTCTGCGGGCACTTACACAACCCTACAGGTCCCTACGGAAATCTACGGGACTCTATGGGCCCCTAGGGAACCCTATAGATTTCGACGGAACCCTACGAGCCCCTCTGGAACCCTACAGAATACTCCAGGACCCGACAGCACTCTACAAGACCCTTAGCAACACAACGGAACCTCACTAAACCCCTATGGGCTCCTACAGAACACTGCAGGCGCCTACGGAACCCTACAGACCCCTACGGAATACTACCAGCCACTACAGAAAAATATGGCCCCTACGGAACTCTACGGAACCTGGCAGAAACACTGTGGGCCCCTACAGGCCCTTGCGGGCACTTGCAGAACTCTGCAGGAACCCGCGGAACTTTATGGAACCCTACCAGCCCCTACGGAAGCCTAAAGACCCTTGCAGGCAGTTACGGAACGGTACAGGGCCCTAGGGAACTTTACCAGCCACTACGGAACTCTACGGGCCCCTACGGAACCCTGCAGAACCCTCCAGAACCTTACAGAATCCCACGGATTCCTACAGACTCCTGCGGGCACTTACTCAACCCTAGAGGACCCTACGGAACACTACTGGCTCCTGCGGTACTCCAGAGGCCTCTAGGGAACCTACGAAGCTCTACGGAACCCTATGGATCCTTACGGAACAGTACGGGCCCCTTCAGACCTCTGCGGGCGCTTATGGAAAGCTACAGGACCCTACGGAACTGTACGAGACTCTACAGGCCCCTAGGGAACACCACAGGCCCCTACGGAACCCTACACAACCCTCCGGAAACATATGGCACCCTACAAGCTCCTACCAACCCCTGCGGGCACTTACACAACCCTACAGGTCCCTACGGCAATCTACGGGACTCTATGGGCCCATTCAGATTTCGACGGAACCCTACGAGGCCCTCTGGAACCCTACAGAATACTCCAGGACCCGACAGCACTCTACAAGACCCTTAGCAACACAACGGAACCTCACTAAAACCCTATGGGCTCCTACAGAACACTGCAGGTGCCTACGGAACCCTACAGACCCCTACGGAACCCTACAGACACCTGCGGGCACTTACGGAACCCTGCAGGCCCCTACGGAACCCTACAGGTCCATACAGAACCCCACAGGGCCCTACGGAACTTTACCAGCCACTACGGAACTCTACGGGTCCCTACGGAACCCTGCAGAACCCTCCGGAACCTTACAGAATCCCACAGACTCCTACAGACTTCTGCGGGCACTTACACAACCCTACAGGTCCCTACGGAAATCTACGGGACTCTATGGGCCCCTAGGGAACCCTATAGATTTCGATGGAACCCTACGAGCCCCTCTGGAACCCTACAGAATACTCCAGGACCCGACAGCACTCTACAAGACCCTTAGCAACACAACGGAACCTCACTAAACCCCTATGGGCTCCTACAGAACACTGCAGGCGCCTACGGAACCCTACAGACCCCTACAGAATACTACCAGCCACTACAGAAAAATATGGCCCCTACGGAACTCTACGGAACCTGGCAGAAACACTGTGGGCCCCTACAGGCCCTTGCGGGCACTTGCAGAACTCTGCAGGAACCCGCGGAACTTTATGGAACCCTACCAGCCCCTACGGAAGCCTAAAGACCCTTGCAGGCAGTTACGGAACGGTACAGGGCCCTAGGGAACTTTACCAGCCACTACGGAACTCTACGGGCCCCTACGGAACCCTGCAGAACCCTCCAGAACCTTACAGAATCCCACGGATTCCTACAGACTCCTGCGGGCACTTACTCAACCCTAGAGGACCCTACGGAACACTACTGGCTCCTGCGGTACTCCAGAGGCCTCTAGGGAACCTATGAAGCTCTACGGAACCCTATGGATCCTTACGGAACAGTACGGGCCCCTTCAGACCTCTGCGGGCGCTTATGGAAAGCTACAGGACCCTACGGAACTGTACGAGACTCTACAGGCCCCTAGGGAACACCACAGGCCCCTACGGAACCCTACACAACCCTCCGGAAACATATGGCACCCTACAAGCTCCTACCAACCCCTGCGGGCACTTACACAACCCTACAAGTCCCTACGGCAATCTACGGGACTCTACGGGCCCCTAGGGAACCCTTCAGATTTCGACGGAACCCTACGAGGCCCTCTGGAACCCTACAGAATACTCCAGGACCCGACAGCACTCTACAAGACCCTTAGCAACACAACGGAACCTCACTAAAACCCTATGGGCTCCTACAGAACACTGCAGGTGCCTACGGAACCCTACAGACCCCTACGGAACCCTACAGACACCTGCGGGCACTTACGGAACCCTGCAGGCCCCTACGGAACCCTACAGGTCCATACAGAACCCCACAGGGCCCTACGGAACTTTACCAGCCACTACGGAACTCTACGGGTCCCTACGGAACCCTGCAGAACCCTCCGGAACCTTACAGAATCCCACAGACTCCTACAGACTTCTGCGGGCACTTACACAACCCTACAGGTCCCTACGGAAATCTACGGGACTCTATGGGCCCCTAGGGAACCCTATAGATTTCGACGGAACCCTACGAGCCCCTCTGGAACCCTACAGAATACTCCAGGACCCGACAGCACTCTACAAGACCCTTAGCAACACAACGGAACCTCACTAAACCCCTATGGGCTCCTACAGAACACTGCAGGCGCCTACGGAACCCTACAGACCCCTACGGAATACTACCAGCCACTACAGAAAAATATGGCCCCTACGGAACTCTACGGAACCTGGCAGAAACACTGTGGGCCCCTACAGGCCCTTGCGGGCACTTGCAGAACTCTGCAGGAACCCGCGGAACTTTATGGAACCCTACCAGCCCCTACGGAAGCCTAAAGACCCTTGCAGGCAGTTACGGAACGGTACAGGGCCCTAGGGAACTTTACCAGCCACTACGGAACTCTACGGGCCCCTACGGAACCCTGCAGAACCCTCCAGAACCTTACAGAATCCCACGGATTCCTACAGACTCCTGCGGGCACTTACTCAACCCTAGAGGACCCTACGGAACACTACTGGCTCCTGCGGTACTCCAGAGGCCTCTAGGGAACCTACGAAGCTCTACGGAACCCTATGGATCCTTACGGAACAGTACGGGCCCCTTCAGACCTCTGCGGGCGCTTATGGAAAGCTACAGGACCCTACGGAACTGTACGAGACTCTACAGGCCCCTAGGGAACACCACAGGCCCCTACGGAACCCTACACAACCCTCCGGAAACATATGGCACCCTACAAGCTCCTACCAACCCCTGCGGGCACTTACACAACCCTACAGGTCCCTACGGCAATCTACGGGACTCTATGGGCCCCTTCAGATTTCGACGGAACCCTACGAGGCCCTCTGGAACCCTACAGAATACTCCAGGACCCGACAGCACTCTACAAGACCCTTAGCAACACAACGGAACCTCACTAAAACCCTATGGGCTCCTACAGAACACTGCAGGTGCCTACGGAACCCTACAGACCCCTACGGAACCCTACAGACACCTGCGGGCACTTACGGAACCCTGCAGGCCCCTACGGAACCCTACAGGTCCATACAGAACCCCACAGGGCCCTACGGAACTTTACCAGCCACTACAGAACTCTACGGGTCCCTACGGAACCCTGCAGAACCCTCCGGAACCTTACAGAATCCCACAGACTCCTACAGACTTCTGCGGGCACTTACACAACCCTACAGGTCCCTACGGAAATCTACGGGACTCTATGGGCCCCTAGGGAACCCTATAGATTTCGATGGAACCCTACGAGCCCCTCTGGAACCCTACAGAATACTCCAGGACCCGACAGCACTCTACAAGACCCTTAGCAACACAACGGAACCTCACTAAACCCCTATGGGCTCCTACAGAACACTGCAGGCGCCTACGGAACCCTACAGACCCCTACAGAATACTACCAGCCACTACAGAAAAATATGGCCCCTACGGAACTCTACGGAACCTGGCAGAAACACTGTGGGCCCCTACAGGCCCTTGCGGGCACTTGCAGAACTCTGCAGGAACCCGCGGAACTTTATGGAACCCTACCAGCCCCTACGGAAGCCTAAAGACCCTTGCAGGCAGTTACGGAACGGTACAGGGCCCTAGGGAACTTTACCAGCCACTACGGAACTCTACGGGCCCCTACGGAACCCTGCAGAACCCTCCAGAACCTTACAGAATCCCACGGATTCCTACAGACTCCTGCGGGCACTTACTCAACCCTAGAGGACCCTACGGAACACTACTGGCTCCTGCGGTACTCCAGAGGCCTCTAGGGAACCTATGAAGCTCTACGGAACCCTATGGATCCTTACGGAACAGTACGGGCCCCTTCAGACCTCTGCGGGCGCTTATGGAAACCTACAGGACCCTACGGAACTGTACGAGACTCTACAGGCCCCTAGGGAACACCACAGGCCCCTACGGAACCCTACACAACCCTCCGGAAACATATGGCACCCTACAAGCTCCTACCAACCCCTGCGGGCACTTACACAACCCTACAGGTCCCTACGGCAATCTACGGGACTCTACGGGCCCCTAGGGAACCCTTCAGATTTCGACGGAACCCTACGAGGCCCTCTGGAACCCTACAGAATACTCCAGGACCCGACAGCACTCTACAAGACCCTTAGCAACACAACGGAACCTCACTAAAACCCTATGGGCTCCTACAGAACACTGCAGGTGCCTACGGAACCCTACAGACCCCTACGGAACCCTACAGACACCTGCGGGCACTTACGGAACCCTGCAGGCCCCTACAGAACCCTACAGGTCCATACAGAACCCCACAGGGCCCTACGGAACTTTACCAGCCACTACGGAACTCTACGGGTCCCTACGGAACCCTGCAGAACCCTCCGGAACCTTACAGAATCCCACAGACTCCTACAGACTTCTGCGGGCACTTACACAACCCTACAGGTCCCTACGGAAATCTACGGGACTCTATGGGCCCCTAGGGAACCCTATAGATTTCGACGGAACCCTACGAGCCCCTCTGGAACCCTACAGAATACTCCAGGACCCGACAGCACTCTACAAGACCCTTAGCAACACAACGGAACCTCACTAAACCCCTATGGGCTCCTACAGAACACTGCAGGCGCCTACGGAACCCTACAGACCCCTACGGAATACTACCAGCCACTACAGAAAAATATGGCCCCTACGGAACTCTACGGAACCTGGCAGAAACACTGTGGGCCCCTACAGGCCCTTGCGGGCACTTGCAGAACTCTGCAGGAACCCGCGGAACTTTATGGAACCCTACCAGCCCCTACGGAAGCCTAAAGACCCTTGCAGGCAGTTACGGAACGGTACAGGGCCCTAGGGAACTTTACCAGCCACTACGGAACTCTACGGGCCCCTACGGAACCCTGCAGAACCCTCCAGAACCTTACAGAATCCCACGGATTCCTACAGACTCCTGCGGGCACTTACTCAACCCTAGAGGACCCTACGGAACACTACTGGCTCCTGCGGTACTCCAGAGGCCTCTAGGGAACCTACGAAGCTCTACGGAACCCTATGGATCCTTACGGAACAGTACAGGCCCCTTCAGACCTCTGCGGGCGCTTATGGAAAGCTACAGGACCCTACGGAACTGTACGAGACTCTACAGGCCCCTAGGGAACACCACAGGCCCCTACGGAACCCTACACAACCCTCCGGAAACATATGGCACCCTACAAGCTCCTACCAACCCCTGCGGGCACTTACACAACCCTACAGGTCCCTACGGCAATCTACGGGACTCTACGGGCCCCTAGGGAACCCTTCAGATTTCGACGGAACCCTACGAGGCCCTCTGGAACCCTACAGAATACTCCAGGACCCGACAGCACTCTACAAGACCCTTAGCAACACAACGGAACCTCACTAAAACCCTATGGGCTCCTACAGAACACTGCAGGTGCCTACGGAACCCTACAGACCCCTACGGAACCCTACAGACACCTGCGGGCACTTACGGAACCCTGCAGGCCCCTACGGAACCCTACAGGTCCATACAGAACCCCACAGGGCCCTACGGAACTTTACCAGCCACTACGGAACTCTACGGGTCCCTACGGAACCCTGCAGAACCCTCCGGAACCTTACAGAATCCCACAGACTCCTACAGACTTCTGCGGGCACTTACACAACCCTACAGGTCCCTACGGAAATCTACGGGACTCTATGGGCCCCTAGGGAACCCTATAGATTTCGATGGAACCCTACGAGCCCCTCTGGAACCCTACAGAATACTCCAGGACCCGACAGCACTCTACAAGACCCTTAGCAACACAACGGAACCTCACTAAACCCCTATGGGCTCCTACAGAACACTGCAGGCGCCTACGGAACCCTACAGACCCCTACAGAATACTACCAGCCACTACAGAAAAATATGGCCCCTACGGAACTCTACGGAACCTGGCAGAAACACTGTGGGCCCCTACAGGCCCTTGCGGGCACTTGCAGAACTCTGCAGGAACCCGCGGAACTTTATGGAACCCTACCAGCCCCTACGGAAGCCTAAAGACCCTTGCAGGCAGTTACGGAACGGTACAGGGCCCTAGGGAACTTTACCAGCCACTACGGAACTCTACGGGCCCCTACGGAACCCTGCAGAACCCTCCAGAACCTTACAGAATCCCACGGATTCCTACAGACTCCTGCGGGCACTTACTCAACCCTAGAGGACCCTACGGAACACTACTGGCTCCTGCGGTACTCCAGAGGCCTCTAGGGAACCTATGAAGCTCTACGGAACCCTATGGATCCTTACGGAACAGTACGGGCCCCTTCAGACCTCTGCGGGCGCTTATGGAAAGCTACAGGACCCTACGGAACTGTACGAGACTCTACAGGCCCCTAGGGAACACCACAGGCCCCTACGGAACCCTACACAACCCTCCGGAAACATATGGCACCCTACAAGCTCCTACCAACCCCTGCGGGCACTTACACAACCCTACAGGTCCCTACGGCAATCTACGGGACTCTACGGGCCCCTAGGGAACCCTTCAGATTTCGACGGAACCCTACGAGGCCCTCTGGAACCCTACAGAATACTCCAGGACCCGACAGCACTCTACAAGACCCTTAGCAACACAACGGAACCTCACTAAAACCCTATGGGCTCCTACAGAACACTGCAGGTGCCTACGGAACCCTACAGACCCCTACGGAACCCTACAGACACCTGCGGGCACTTACGGAACCCTGCAGGCCCCTACGGAACCCTACAGGTCCATACAGAACCCCACAGGGCCCTACGGAACTTTACCAGCCACTACGGAACTCTACGGGTCCCTACGGAACCCTGCAGAACCCTCCGGAACCTTACAGAATCCCACAGACTCCTACAGACTTCTGCGGGCACTTACACAACCCTACAGGTCCCTACGGAAATCTACGGGACTCTATGGGCCCCTAGGGAACCCTATAGATTTCGATGGAACCCTACGAGGCCCTCTGGAACCCTACAGAATACTCCAGGACCCGACAGCACTCTACAAGACCCTTAGCAACACAACGGAACCTCACGAAAACCCTATGGGCTCCTACAGAACACTGCAGGCGCCTACGGAACCCTACAGACCCCTACAGAATACTACCAGCCACTACAGAAAAATATGGCCCCTACGGAACTCTACGGAACCTGGCAGAAACACTGTGGGCCCCTACAGGCCCTTGCGGGCACTTGCAGAACTCTGCAGGAACCCGCGGAACTTTATGGAACCCTACCAGCCCCTACGGAAGCCTAAAGACCCTTGCAGGCAGTTACGGAACGGTACAGGGCCCTAGGGAACTTTACCAGCCACTACGGAACTCTACGGGCCCCTACGGAACCCTGCAGAACCCTCCAGAACCTTACAGAATCCCACGGATTCCTACAGACTCCTGCGGGCACTTACTCAACCCTAGAGGACCCTACGGAACACTACTGGCTCCTGCGGTACTCCAGAGGCCTCTAGGGAACCTACGAAGCTCTACGGAACCCTATGGATCCTTACGGAACAGTACGGGCCCCTTCAGACCTCTGCGGGCGCTTATGGAAAGCTACAGGACCCTACGGAACTGTACGAGACTCTACAGGCCCCTAGGGAACACCACAGGCCCCTACGGAACCCTACACAACCCTCCGGAAACATATGGCACCCTACAAGCTCCTACCAACCCCTGCGGGCACTTACACAACCCTACAGGTCCCTACGGCAATCTACGGGACTCTACGGGCCCCTAGGGAACCCTTCAGATTTCGACGGAACCCTACGAGGCCCTCTGGAACCCTACAGAATACTCCAGGACCCGACAGCACTCTACAAGACCCTTAGCAACACAACGGAACCTCACTAAAACCCTATGGGCTCCTACAGAACACTGCAGGTGCCTACGGAACCCTACAGACCCCTACGGAACCCTACAGACACCTGCGGGCACTTACGGAACCCTGCAGGCCCCTACAGAACCCTACAGGTCCATACAGAACCCCACAGGGCCCTACGGAACTTTACCAGCCACTACGGAACTCTACGGGTCCCTACGGAACCCTGCAGAACCCTCCGGAACCTTACAGAATCCCACAGACTCCTACAGACTTCTGCGGGCACTTACACAACCCTACAGGTCCCTACGGAAATCTACGGGACTCTATGGGCCCCTAGGGAACCCTATAGATTTCGACGGAACCCTACGAGCCCCTCTGGAACCCTACAGAATACTCCAGGACCCGACAGCACTCTACAAGACCCTTAGCAACACAACGGAACCTCACTAAACCCCTATGGGCTCCTACAGAACACTGCAGGCGCCTACGGAACCCTACAGACCCCTACGGAATACTACCAGCCACTACAGAAAAATATGGCCCCTACGGAACTCTACGGAACCTGGCAGAAACACTGTGGGCCCCTACAGGCCCTTGCGGGCACTTGCAGAACTCTGCAGGAACCCGCGGAACTTTATGGAACCCTACCAGCCCCTACGGAAGCCTAAAGACCCTTGCAGGCAGTTACGGAACGGTACAGGGCCCTAGGGAACTTTACCAGCCACTACGGAACTCTACGGGCCCCTACGGAACCCTGCAGAACCCTCCAGAACCTTACAGAATCCCACGGATTCCTACAGACTCCTGCGGGCACTTACTCAACCCTAGAGGACCCTACGGAACACTACTGGCTCCTGCGGTACTCCAGAGGCCTCTAGGGAACCTACGAAGCTCTACGGAACCCTATGGATCCTTACGGAACAGTACGGGCCCCTTCAGACCTCTGCGGGCGCTTATGGAAAGCTACAGGACCCTACGGAACTGTACGAGACTCTACAGGCCCCTAGGGAACACCACAGGCCCCTACGGAACCCTACACAACCCTCCGGAAACATATGGCACCCTACAAGCTCCTACCAACCCCTGCGGGCACTTACACAACCCTACAGGTCCCTACGGCAATCTACGGGACTCTACGGGCCCCTAGGGAACCCTTCAGATTTCGACGGAACCCTACGAGGCCCTCTGGAACCCTACAGAATACTCCAGGACCCGACAGCACTCTACAAGACCCTTAGCAACACAACGGAACCTCACTAAAACCCTATGGGCTCCTACAGAACACTGCAGGTGCCTACGGAACCCTACAGACCCCTACGGAACCCTACAGACACCTGCGGGCACTTACGGAACCCTGCAGGCCCCTACGGAACCCTACAGGTCCATACAGAACCCCACAGGGCCCTACGGAACTTTACCAGCCACTACGGAACTCTACGGGTCCCTACGGAACCCTGCAGAACCCTCCGGAACCTTACAGAATCCCACAGACTCCTACAGACTTCTGCGGGCACTTACACAACCCTACAGGTCCCTACGGAAATCTACGGGACTCTATGGGCCCCTAGGGAACCCTATAGATTTCGATGGAACCCTACGAGCCCCTCTGGAACCCTACAGAATACTCCAGGACCCGACAGCACTCTACAAGACCCTTAGCAACACAACGGAACCTCACTAAACCCCTATGGGCTCCTACAGAACACTGCAGGCGCCTACGGAACCCTACAGACCCCTACAGAATACTACCAGCCACTACAGAAAAATATGGCCCCTACGGAACTCTACGGAACCTGGCAGAAACACTGTGGGCCCCTACAGGCCCTTGCGGGCACTTGCAGAACTCTGCAGGAACCCGCGGAACTTTATGGAACCCTACCAGCCCCTACGGAAGCCTAAAGACCCTTGCAGGCAGTTACGGAACGGTACAGGGCCCTAGGGAACTTTACCAGCCACTACGGAACTCTACGGGCCCCTACGGAACCCTGCAGAACCCTCCAGAACCTTACAGAATCCCACGGATTCCTACAGACTCCTGCGGGCACTTACTCAACCCTAGAGGACCCTACGGAACACTACTGGCTCCTGCGGTACTCCAGAGGCCTCTAGGGAACCTATGAAGCTCTACGGAACCCTATGGATCCTTACGGAACAGTACGGGCCCCTTCAGACCTCTGCGGGCGCTTATGGAAAGCTACAGGACCCTACGGAACTGTACGAGACTCTACAGGCCCCTAGGGAACACCACAGGCCCCTACGGAACCCTACACAACCCTCCGGAAACATATGGCACCCTACAAGCTCCTACCAACCCCTGCGGGCACTTACACAACCCTACAGGTCCCTACGGCAATCTACGGGACTCTACGGGCCCCTAGGGAACCCTTCAGATTTCGACGGAACCCTACGAGGCCCTCTGGAACCCTACAGAATACTCCAGGACCCGACAGCACTCTACAAGACCCTTAGCAACACAACGGAACCTCACTAAAACCCTATGGGCTCCTACAGAACACTGCAGGTGCCTACGGAACCCTACAGACCCCTACGGAACCCTACAGACACCTGCGGGCACTTACGGAACCCTGCAGGCCCCTACGGAACCCTACAGGTCCATACAGAACCCCACAGGGCCCTACGGAACTTTACCAGCCACTACGGAACTCTACGGGTCCCTACGGAACCCTGCAGAACCCTCCGGAACCTTACAGAATCCCACAGACTCCTACAGACTTCTGCGGGCACTTACACAACCCTACAGGTCCCTACGGAAATCTACGGGACTCTATGGGCCCCTAGGGAACCCTATAGATTTCGATGGAACCCTACGAGGCCCTCTGGAACCCTACAGAATACTCCAGGACCCGACAGCACTCTACAAGACCCTTAGCAACACAACGGAACCTCACGAAAACCCTATGGGCTCCTACAGAACACTGCAGGCGCCTACGGAACCCTACAGACCCCTACAGAATACTACCAGCCACTACAGAAAAATATGGCCCCTACGGAACTCTACGGAACCTGGCAGAAACACTGTGGGCCCCTACAGGCCCTTGCGGGCACTTGCAGAACTCTGCAGGAACCCGCGGAACTTTATGGAACCCTACCAGCCCCTACGGAAGCCTAAAGACCCTTGCAGGCAGTTACGGAACGGTACAGGGCCCTAGGGAACTTTACCAGCCACTACGGAACTCTACGGGCCCCTACGGAACCCTGCAGAACCCTCCAGAACCTTACAGAATCCCACGGATTCCTACAGACTCCTGCGGGCACTTACTCAACCCTAGAGGACCCTACGGAACACTACTGGCTCCTGCGGTACTCCAGAGGCCTCTAGGGAACCTACGAAGCTCTACGGAACCCTATGGATCCTTACGGAACAGTACGGGCCCCTTCAGACCTCTGCGGGCGCTTATGGAAAGCTACAGGACCCTACGGAACTGTACGAGACTCTACAGGCCCCTAGGGAACACCACAGGCCCCTACGGAACCCTACACAACCCTCCGGAAACATATGGCACCCTACAAGCTCCTACCAACCCCTGCGGGCACTTACACAACCCTACAGGTCCCTACGGCAATCTACGGGACTCTACGGGCCCCTAGGGAACCCTTCAGATTTCGACGGAACCCTACGAGGCCCTCTGGAACCCTACAGAATACTCCAGGACCCGACAGCACTCTACAAGACCCTTAGCAACACAACGGAACCTCACTAAAACCCTATGGGCTCCTACAGAACACTGCAGGTGCCTACGGAACCCTACAGACCCCTACGGAACCCTACAGACACCTGCGGGCACTTACGGAACCCTGCAGGCCCCTACAGAACCCTACAGGTCCATACAGAACCCCACAGGGCCCTACGGAACTTTACCAGCCACTACGGAACTCTACGGGTCCCTACGGAACCCTGCAGAACCCTCCGGAACCTTACAGAATCCCACAGACTCCTACAGACTTCTGCGGGCACTTACACAACCCTACAGGTCCCTACGGAAATCTACGGGACTCTATGGGCCCCTAGGGAACCCTATAGATTTCGACGGAACCCTACGAGCCCCTCTGGAACCCTACAGAATACTCCAGGACCCGACAGCACTCTACAAGACCCTTAGCAACACAACGGAACCTCACTAAACCCCTATGGGCTCCTACAGAACACTGCAGGCGCCTACGGAACCCTACAGACCCCTACGGAATACTACCAGCCACTACAGAAAAATATGGCCCCTACGGAACTCTACGGAACCTGGCAGAAACACTGTGGGCCCCTACAGGCCCTTGCGGGCACTTGCAGAACTCTGCAGGAACCCGCGGAACTTTATGGAACCCTACCAGCCCCTACGGAAGCCTAAAGACCCTTGCAGGCAGTTACGGAACGGTACAGGGCCCTAGGGAACTTTACCAGCCACTACGGAACTCTACGGGCCCCTACGGAACCCTGCAGAACCCTCCAGAACCTTACAGAATCCCACGGATTCCTACAGACTCCTGCGGGCACTTACTCAACCCTAGAGGACCCTACGGAACACTACTGGCTCCTGCGGTACTCCAGAGGCCTCTAGGGAACCTACGAAGCTCTACGGAACCCTATGGATCCTTACGGAACAGTACAGGCCCCTTCAGACCTCTGCGGGCGCTTATGGAAAGCTACAGGACCCTACGGAACTGTACGAGACTCTACAGGCCCCTAGGGAACACCACAGGCCCCTACGGAACCCTACACAACCCTCCGGAAACATATGGCACCCTACAAGCTCCTACCAACCCCTGCGGGCACTTACACAACCCTACAGGTCCCTACGGCAATCTACGGGACTCTACGGGCCCCTAGGGAACCCTTCAGATTTCGACGGAACCCTACGAGGCCCTCTGGAACCCTACAGAATACTCCAGGACCCGACAGCACTCTACAAGACCCTTAGCAACACAACGGAACCTCACTAAAACCCTATGGGCTCCTACAGAACACTGCAGGTGCCTACGGAACCCTACAGACCCCTACGGAACCCTACAGACACCTGCGGGCACTTACGGAACCCTGCAGGCCCCTACGGAACCCTACAGGTCCATACAGAACCCCACAGGGCCCTACGGAACTTTACCAGCCACTACGGAACTCTACGGGTCCCTACGGAACCCTGCAGAACCCTCCAGAACCTTACAGAATCCCACAGACTCCTACAGACTTCTGCGGGCACTTACACAACCCTACAGGTCCCTACGGAAATCTACGGGACTCTATGGGCCCCTAGGGAACCCTATAGATTTCGATGGAACCCTACGAGCCCCTCTGGAACCCTACAGAATACTCCAGGACCCGACAGCACTCTACAAGACCCTTAGCAACACAACGGAACCTCACTAAACCCCTATGGGCTCCTACAGAACACTGCAGGCGCCTACGGAACCCTACAGACCCCTACAGAATACTACCAGCCACTACAGAAAAATATGGCCCCTACGGAACTCTACGGAACCTGGCAGAAACACTGTGGGCCCCTACAGGCCCTTGCGGGCACTTGCAGAACTCTGCAGGAACCCGCGGAACTTTATGGAACCCTACCAGCCCCTACGGAAGCCTAAAGACCCTTGCAGGCAGTTACGGAACGGTACAGGGCCCTAGGGAACTTTACCAGCCACTACGGAACTCTACGGGCCCCTACGGAACCCTGCAGAACCCTCCAGAACCTTACAGAATCCCACGGATTCCTACAGACTCCTGCGGGCACTTACTCAACCCTAGAGGACCCTACGGAACACTACTGGCTCCTGCGGTACTCCAGAGGCCTCTAGGGAACCTATGAAGCTCTACGGAACCCTATGGATCCTTACGGAACAGTACGGGCCCCTTCAGACCTCTGCGGGCGCTTATGGAAAGCTACAGGACCCTACGGAACTGTACGAGACTCTACAGGCCCCTAGGGAACACCACAGGCCCCTACGGAACCCTACACAACCCTCCGGAAACATATGGCACCCTACAAGCTCCTACCAACCCCTGCGGGCACTTACACAACCCTACAGGTCCCTACGGCAATCTACGGGACTCTACGGGCCCCTAGGGAACCCTTCAGATTTCGACGGAACCCTACGAGGCCCTCTGGAACCCTACAGAATACTCCAGGACCCGACAGCACTCTACAAGACCCTTAGCAACACAACGGAACCTCACTAAAACCCTATGGGCTCCTACAGAACACTGCAGGTGCCTACGGAACCCTACAGACCCCTACGGAACCCTACAGACACCTGCGGGCACTTACGGAACCCTGCAGGCCCCTACGGAACCCTACAGGTCCATACAGAACCCCACAGGGCCCTACGGAACTTTACCAGCCACTACGGAACTCTACGGGTCCCTACGGAACCCTGCAGAACCCTCCGGAACCTTACAGAATCCCACAGACTCCTACAGACTTCTGCGGGCACTTACACAACCCTACAGGTCCCTACGGAAATCTACGGGACTCTATGGGCCCCTAGGGAACCCTATAGATTTCGATGGAACCCTACGAGGCCCTCTGGAACCCTACAGAATACTCCAGGACCCGACAGCACTCTACAAGACCCTTAGCAACACAACGGAACCTCACGAAAACCCTATGGGCTCCTACAGAACACTGCAGGCGCCTACGGAACCCTACAGACCCCTACAGAATACTACCAGCCACTACAGAAAAATATGGCCCCTACGGAACTCTACGGAACCTGGCAGAAACACTGTGGGCCCCTACAGGCCCTTGCGGGCACTTGCAGAACTCTGCAGGAACCCGCGGAACTTTATGGAACCCTACCAGCCCCTACGGAAGCCTAAAGACCCTTGCAGGCAGTTACGGAACGGTACAGGGCCCTAGGGAACTTTACCAGCCACTACGGAACTCTACGGGCCCCTACGGAACCCTGCAGAACCCTCCAGAACCTTACAGAATCCCACGGATTCCTACAGACTCCTGCGGGCACTTACTCAACCCTAGAGGACCCTACGGAACACTACTGGCTCCTGCGGTACTCCAGAGGCCTCTAGGGAACCTACGAAGCTCTACGGAACCCTATGGATCCTTACGGAACAGTACGGGCCCCTTCAGACCTCTGCGGGCGCTTATGGAAAGCTACAGGACCCTACGGAACTGTACGAGACTCTACAGGCCCCTAGGGAACACCACAGGCCCCTACGGAACCCTACACAACCCTCCGGAAACATATGGCACCCTACAAGCTCCTACCAACCCCTGCGGGCACTTACACAACCCTACAGGTCCCTACGGCAATCTACGGGACTCTACGGGCCCCTAGGGAACCCTTCAGATTTCGACGGAACCCTACGAGGCCCTCTGGAACCCTACAGAATACTCCAGGACCCGACAGCACTCTACAAGACCCTTAGCAACACAACGGAACCTCACTAAAACCCTATGGGCTCCTACAGAACACTGCAGGTGCCTACGGAACCCTACAGACCCCTACGGAACCCTACAGACACCTGCGGGCACTTACGGAACCCTGCAGGCCCCTACAGAACCCTACAGGTCCATACAGAACCCCACAGGGCCCTACGGAACTTTACCAGCCACTACGGAACTCTACGGGTCCCTACGGAACCCTGCAGAACCCTCCGGAACCTTACAGAATCCCACAGACTCCTACAGACTTCTGCGGGCACTTACACAACCCTACAGGTCCCTACGGAAATCTACGGGACTCTATGGGCCCCTAGGGAACCCTATAGATTTCGACGGAACCCTACGAGCCCCTCTGGAACCCTACAGAATACTCCAGGACCCGACAGCACTCTACAAGACCCTTAGCAACACAACGGAACCTCACTAAACCCCTATGGGCTCCTACAGAACACTGCAGGCGCCTACGGAACCCTACAGACCCCTACGGAATACTACCAGCCACTACAGAAAAATATGGCCCCTACGGAACTCTACGGAACCTGGCAGAAACACTGTGGGCCCCTACAGGCCCTTGCGGGCACTTGCAGAACTCTGCAGGAACCCGCGGAACTTTATGGAACCCTACCAGCCCCTACGGAAGCCTAAAGACCCTTGCAGGCAGTTACGGAACGGTACAGGGCCCTAGGGAACTTTACCAGCCACTACGGAACTCTACGGGCCCCTACGGAACCCTGCAGAACCCTCCAGAACCTTACAGAATCCCACGGATTCCTACAGACTCCTGCGGGCACTTACTCAACCCTAGAGGACCCTACGGAACACTACTGGCTCCTGCGGTACTCCAGAGGCCTCTAGGGAACCTACGAAGCTCTACGGAACCCTATGGATCCTTACGGAACAGTACAGGCCCCTTCAGACCTCTGCGGGCGCTTATGGAAAGCTACAGGACCCTACGGAACTGTACGAGACTCTACAGGCCCCTAGGGAACACCACAGGCCCCTACGGAACCCTACACAACCCTCCGGAAACATATGGCACCCTACAAGCTCCTACCAACCCCTGCGGGCACTTACACAACCCTACAGGTCCCTACGGCAATCTACGGGACTCTACGGGCCCCTAGGGAACCCTTCAGATTTCGACGGAACCCTACGAGGCCCTCTGGAACCCTACAGAATACTCCAGGACCCGACAGCACTCTACAAGACCCTTAGCAACACAACGGAACCTCACTAAAACCCTATGGGCTCCTACAGAACACTGCAGGTGCCTACGGAACCCTACAGACCCCTACGGAACCCTACAGACACCTGCGGGCACTTACGGAACCCTGCAGGCCCCTACGGAACCCTACAGGTCCATACAGAACCCCACAGGGCCCTACGGAACTTTACCAGCCACTACGGAACTCTACGGGTCCCTACGGAACCCTGCAGAACCCTCCGGAACCTTACAGAATCCCACAGACTCCTACAGACTTCTGCGGGCACTTACACAACCCTACAGGTCCCTACGGAAATCTACGGGACTCTATGGGCCCCTAGGGAACCCTATAGATTTCGATGGAACCCTACGAGCCCCTCTGGAACCCTACAGAATACTCCAGGACCCGACAGCACTCTACAAGACCCTTAGCAACACAACGGAACCTCACTAAACCCCTATGGGCTCCTACAGAACACTGCAGGCGCCTACGGAACCCTACAGACCCCTACAGAATACTACCAGCCACTACAGAAAAATATGGCCCCTACGGAACTCTACGGAACCTGGCAGAAACACTGTGGGCCCCTACAGGCCCTTGCGGGCACTTGCAGAACTCTGCAGGAACCCGCGGAACTTTATGGAACCCTACCAGCCCCTACGGAAGCCTAAAGACCCTTGCAGGCAGTTACGGAACGGTACAGGGCCCTAGGGAACTTTACCAGCCACTACGGAACTCTACGGGCCCCTACGGAACCCTGCAGAACCCTCCAGAACCTTACAGAATCCCACGGATTCCTACAGACTCCTGCGGGCACTTACTCAACCCTAGAGGACCCTACGGAACACTACTGGCTCCTGCGGTACTCCAGAGGCCTCTAGGGAACCTATGAAGCTCTACGGAACCCTATGGATCCTTACGGAACAGTACGGGCCCCTTCAGACCTCTGCGGGCGCTTATGGAAAGCTACAGGACCCTACGGAACTGTACGAGACTCTACAGGCCCCTAGGGAACACCACAGGCCCCTACGGAACCCTACACAACCCTCCGGAAACATATGGCACCCTACAAGCTCCTACCAACCCCTGCGGGCACTTACACAACCCTACAGGTCCCTACGGCAATCTACGGGACTCTACGGGCCCCTAGGGAACCCTTCAGATTTCGACGGAACCCTACGAGGCCCTCTGGAACCCTACAGAATACTCCAGGACCCGACAGCACTCTACAAGACCCTTAGCAACACAACGGAACCTCACTAAAACCCTATGGGCTCCTACAGAACACTGCAGGTGCCTACGGAACCCTACAGACCCCTACGGAACCCTACAGACACCTGCGGGCACTTACGGAACCCTGCAGGCCCCTACGGAACCCTACAGGTCCATACAGAACCCCACAGGGCCCTACGGAACTTTACCAGCCACTACGGAACTCTACGGGTCCCTACGGAACCCTGCAGAACCCTCCGGAACCTTACAGAATCCCACAGACTCCTACAGACTTCTGCGGGCACTTACACAACCCTACAGGTCCCTACGGAAATCTACGGGACTCTATGGGCCCCTAGGGAACCCTATAGATTTCGATGGAACCCTACGAGGCCCTCTGGAACCCTACAGAATACTCCAGGACCCGACAGCACTCTACAAGACCCTTAGCAACACAACGGAACCTCACGAAAACCCTATGGGCTCCTACAGAACACTGCAGGCGCCTACGGAACCCTACAGACCCCTACAGAATACTACCAGCCACTACAGAAAAATATGGCCCCTACGGAACTCTACGGAACCTGGCAGAAACACTGTGGGCCCCTACAGGCCCTTGCGGGCACTTGCAGAACTCTGCAGGAACCCGCGGAACTTTATGGAACCCTACCAGCCCCTACGGAAGCCTAAAGACCCTTGCAGGCAGTTACGGAACGGTACAGGGCCCTAGGGAACTTTACCAGCCACTACGGAACTCTACGGGCCCCTACGGAACCCTGCAGAACCCTCCAGAACCTTACAGAATCCCACGGATTCCTACAGACTCCTGCGGGCACTTACTCAACCCTAGAGGACCCTACGGAACACTACTGGCTCCTGCGGTACTCCAGAGGCCTCTAGGGAACCTACGAAGCTCTACGGAACCCTATGGATCCTTACGGAACAGTACGGGCCCCTTCAGACCTCTGCGGGCGCTTATGGAAAGCTACAGGACCCTACGGAACTGTACGAGACTCTACAGGCCCCTAGGGAACACCACAGGCCCCTACGGAACCCTACACAACCCTCCGGAAACATATGGCACCCTACAAGCTCCTACCAACCCCTGCGGGCACTTACACAACCCTACAGGTCCCTACGGCAATCTACGGGACTCTACGGGCCCCTAGGGAACCCTTCAGATTTCGACGGAACCCTACGAGGCCCTCTGGAACCCTACAGAATACTCCAGGACCCGACAGCACTCTACAAGACCCTTAGCAACACAACGGAACCTCACTAAAACCCTATGGGCTCCTACAGAACACTGCAGGTGCCTACGGAACCCTACAGACCCCTACGGAACCCTACAGACACCTGCGGGCACTTACGGAACCCTGCAGGCCCCTACGGAACCCTACAGGTCCATACAGAACCCCACAGGGCCCTACGGAACTTTACCAGCCACTACGGAACTCTACGGGTCCCTACGGAACCCTGCAGAACCCTCCGGAACCTTACAGAATCCCACAGACTCCTACAGACTTCTGCGGGCACTTACACAACCCTACAGGTCCCTACGGAAATCTACGGGACTCTATGGGCCCCTAGGGAACCCTATAGATTTCGATGGAACCCTACGAGCCCCTCTGGAACCCTACAGAATACTCCAGGACCCGACAGCACTCTACAAGACCCTTAGCAACACAACGGAACCTCACTAAACCCCTATGGGCTCCTACAGAACACTGCAGGCGCCTACGGAACCCTACAGACCCCTACAGAATACTACCAGCCACTACAGAAAAATATGGCCCCTACGGAACTCTACGGAACCTGGCAGAAACACTGTGGGCCCCTACAGGCCCTTGCGGGCACTTGCAGAACTCTGCAGGAACCCGCGGAACTTTATGGAACCCTACCAGCCCCTACGGAAGCCTAAAGACCCTTGCAGGCAGTTACGGAACGGTACAGGGCCCTAGGGAACTTTACCAGCCACTACGGAACTCTACGGGCCCCTACGGAACCCTGCAGAACCCTCCAGAACCTTACAGAATCCCACGGATTCCTACAGACTCCTGCGGGCACTTACTCAACCCTAGAGGACCCTACGGAACACTACTGGCTCCTGCGGTACTCCAGAGGCCTCTAGGGAACCTACGAAGCTCTACGGAACCCTATGGATCCTTACGGAACAGTACGGGCCCCTTCAGACCTCTGCGGGCGCTTATGGAAAGCTACAGGACCCTACGGAACTGTACGAGACTCTACAGGCCCCTAGGGAACACCACAGGCCCCTACGGAACCCTACACAACCCTCCGGAAACATATGGCACCCTACAAGCTCCTACCAACCCCTGCGGGCACTTACACAATCCTACAGGTCCCTACGGCAATCTACGGGACTCTACGGGCCCCTAGGGAACCCTTCAGATTTCGACGGAACCCTACGAGGCCCTCTGGAACCCTACAGAATACTCCAGGACCCAACAGCACTCTACAAGACCCTTAGCAACACAACGGAACCTCACTAAAACCCTATGGGCTCCTACAGAACACTGCAGGTGCCTACGGAACCCTACAGACCCCTACGGAACCCTACAGACACCTGCGGGCACTTACGGAACCCTGCAGGCCCCTACGGAACCCTACAGGTCCATACAGAACCCCACAGGGCCCTACGGAACTTTACCAGCCACTACGGAACTCTACGGGTCCCTACGGAACCCTGCAGAACCCTCCGGAACCTTACAGAATCCCACAGACTCCTACAGACTTCTGCGGGCACTTACACAACCCTACAGGTCCCTACGGAAATCTACGGGACTCTATGGGCCCCTAGGGAACCCTATAGATTTCGATGGAACCCTACGAGCCCCTCTGGAACCCTACAGAATACTCCAGGACCCGACAGCACTCTACAAGACCCTTAGCAACACAACGGAACCTCACTAAACCCCTATGGGCTCCTACAGAACACTGCAGGCGCCTACGGAACCCTACAGACCCCTACAGAATACTACCAGCCACTACAGAAAAATATGGCCCCTACGGAACTCTACGGAACCTGGCAGAAACACTGTGGGCCCCTACAGGCCCTTGCGGGCACTTGCAGAACTCTGCAGGAACCCGCGGAACTTTATGGAACCCTACCAGCCCCTACGGAAGCCTAAAGACCCTTGCAGGCAGTTACGGAACGGTACAGGGCCCTAGGGAACTTTACCAGCCACTACGGAACTCTACGGGCCCCTACGGAACCCTGCAGAACCCTCCAGAACCTTACAGAATCCCACGGATTCCTACAGACTCCTGCGGGCACTTACTCAACCCTAGAGGACCCTACGGAACACTACTGGCTCCTGCGGTACTCCAGAGGCCTCTAGGGAACCTATGAAGCTCTACGGAACCCTATGGATCCTTACGGAACAGTACGGGCCCCTTCAGACCTCTGCGGGCGCTTATGGAAAGCTACAGGACCCTACGGAACTGTACGAGACTCTACAGGCCCCTAGGGAACACCACAGGCCCCTACGGAACCCTACACAACCCTCCGGAAACATATGGCACCCTACAAGCTCCTACCAACCCCTGCGGGCACTTACACAACCCTACAGGTCCCTACGGCAATCTACGGGACTCTACGGGCCCCTAGGGAACCCTTCAGATTTCGACGGAACCCTACGAGGCCCTCTGGAACCCTACAGAATACTCCAGGACCCGACAGCACTCTACAAGACCCTTAGCAACACAACGGAACCTCACTAAAACCCTATGGGCTCCTACAGAACACTGCAGGTGCCTACGGAACCCTACAGACCCCTACGGAACCCTACAGACACCTGCGGGCACTTACGGAACCCTGCAGGCCCCTACGGAACCCTACAGGTCCATACAGAACCCCACAGGGCCCTACGGAACTTTACCAGCCACTACGGAACTCTACGGGTCCCTACGGAACCCTGCAGAACCCTCCGGAACCTTACAGAATCCCACAGACTCCTACAGACTTCTGCGGGCACTTACACAACCCTACAGGTCCCTACG
>NW_027414420.1:0-33843 GCF_964106895.1 Numenius arquata
GGAGGGAAGTTTTGGGGTGTCTCCCCCCCCCTCAGAGTGACACAACCTCCCCCGCTTTTTTTTTTTTGGGCAGGTTCTGGCAGCCTCCGATGTGGTTCTGGAGGTGCTGGACGCTCGCGACCCCCAAGGTTGCCGTAGCCCCCGGTTGGAAGCCGCCGTGCGAGGGGCCGGCCAGCGGCAGCGCCTGGTGTTGGTCCTCAACAAGATCGGTAACGGGAGGGAGGGGAGGGGGGGGGATTAAAAAAAAGGGAGACCCCCCCACACACTTTTTGTGTATTTTAGCCCCCCCCCCTTCTCCTCTCCAGACCTGGTGCCGCGGGACGTGGTGGCTGCCTGGCTGAAGTACCTGCGAGCCGAGTTCCCCACCGTGGCCTTCAAGGCGTGTACGCAGCAGCAGAGCCGCAACCTGGTGGGGCATAATAAAAAAGGGGGGGGGGGGGAATTGTGTGACAAAGTCTGTGGGGACAGCAGGGACACACACACACCCCCCCCCAAACCCTGCTGACCCCCCCCATCGGTCCCCCCCCCCCACCTTCCCCTGTGACAGAAGCAGAGCCGGTTGCCGGTGGCCACGGCGCCGGAGGAGGTGTTGGCCGGGGGGGCCTGCGTGGGGGCCGACTGTTTGCTGCGCGTCCTGGCAAACTACAGCCGCTCTGGGGAGGTGAAAACAACCATCACCGTGGGTGTCGTGGGTGAGTCGGGGGGAGGGGGTGAGGGGAGGGGGATGTGGGACAGAGTTTGGGGACCCCTTGGTGACTGTGACCCCCCCGGGGGGGGTTCTCCTGGGGGTGGGACAGGGTTTGGGGACCCCTTGGTGACTGTGTCACCCTCCAGGGGGTGGGACAGGGTTTGGGGACCTCTTGGTGACTGTGTGTCCCCCCCAGGGAGGTCTTTGGGGGGGGGGGGGGGGGACACACGACAGGATTTGGGGACCTCTAATTGACTGTGTCCCCCTCAGGGGGAACGGACAGGATTTGGGGACCCCTAACTGACTGTGACCCCCCCGGGGGGGGTTCTGCTGGGGGTGGGACAGGGTTTAGGGACCCCTTGGTGACTTTGTCCCCCCGGGGGGGAGGATGGGTCTGCTGGGGGTGGGACAGGTTTTGGGGACACCTTAGTGACTGTGTGCCCCCCAGGGAGGTCTGCTGGGGGTGGGGCAGGGTTTGGGGACCCCTTGGTGACTGTGTGTGTCCCCCCCCCCAGGATACCCCAACGTGGGGAAGAGCAGCCTCATCAACAGCCTCAAGCGCAGCCGGGCCTGCGGGGTGGGGGCGACGCCGGGTGTCACCAGGTAAGCCCCGCCCAGCGGGAGGAGTCAGGATTGACCACACCCATCGTGTGGGCGTGGTCCCTGAGGCCACGCCCCCGCCCCCCCCCCCCAGGTGCCTGCAGGCTGTGCAGCTGGACCGCCACATCCAGCTGTTGGACTGTCCCCGGCGTCATCATGGAAACGGGGACCCCCCCCCGCCGCCGCCGCTCCCCTCAGGGGGGCACTAGACCCCCAGCGCCTGCGAGACCCCCTGGGCCCCGCTGCCGCCATCCTGCGCCGCTGCCCCCCTGAGCAGGTGGGTGGGGAACCCCCACACACACACCTTGGGGGGGGGGGGGTGGTGCTCAGGACTGTTGTCACGGCGATTAGGGGTGTCGGTGACCCCCTCTTGGGGGGCTCAGGCCTGTTGCCATGGCAGCTGTAGGTGTTCGGGATCCCCCTTGAGGGGCTAGGCCTGTTGCCATGGCAACTGTAGGTGTTGGGGATCCCCCTTGGGGGGCTAGGCCTGTTGCTGTGGCAACTAGGGGTGTTGGGGATCCCCCTTGGGGGGGGGCTCGGGCCTGTTACCATGGCAACTGTAGGTGTTGGGGATCCCCCTTGGGTGGGCTTGGGCCTGTTGCCGTGGCAACTAGGGGTGTTGGGGTGTCAAGCCTGTTGCCATGGCGACTACAGGTATTGGGGATCCCCCCCTCAGAGGTCTCCCCCCTATTGCTATGGAGACACACTCCCTCCCACTGCAGCTCATCCCCGTTGCCATGGCAACAGGAGGTTCTGGCCCCCCCCCCGCCTCCCCTTGTCATTTCAGCGGCAGAGGGGAGGGGGGGGGGCTTTGGGGTGACGACAGCCTGGGATGGGGGGGTGACAACCCCCTTTGTGCCCCCCCCTCCCTCCCCACACAGCTGAGGGAGCTTTACGGGGTGCCCCCCTGCGCCGACCCCCAGGAGTTCCTGTCCCACCTGGCGCGGCGACAGGGACGGCTCCGTCCGGGGGGGCTGCCGGACCCCCACGCCGCTGCCGTGGCCCTGCTGCGGGACTGGACCAGGTGGGTGATGGGAGGGGGGGGGGGACACGCTTTTGGGGGGGGCTGGAGGTGTGTGTGGGGTGTCTCCTCACACCCTGACCCACTTTTGGGGGGGTCTCCTCATTTCTTGACCTGTTGCGGGGGGGAGAGGGAGGGTGTCTCCCCGCTCCCTGACCCACTTTTGGGGGGGGTCTCCCCGCTCCTTGACCCATTTTTTGGGGGGGGGGGGGGGCTGTCCCCACACCCTGACCCCTTTTTTTGGAGCCTGAAGGGGTCTCCCCACTCTGTGACCCATTTTGGGGGGTCCCCCCCCTTTTTCCACCGCAGCGGGAAAATCTCTTACTACACCCACCCCCCCGAAACTCGGGGGGAGCAGCTGGAAGCCCAAATCCTGCCGGCGCTGGGGCCGGCGCTGGACCTGGAGGCGCTGGAGAGGGGGGACGCTGAGGCGTTAGCGGGTGAGAAATGGGGGGATCCCCCCCACACCTCCTCTTTCCACCCTGACACCCCCCCCCCCCCCCCCAAAACTCACCTCACCCCCCCCCCTTACAGCTGTCCCAGCGACGGTGACGGGCATCGGGCTGTCCCCGTGTGTCCCCGAGGCGGAGGAAGAGGAGGAGAAATCTGGCGGGGAGGAAGAAACGGCGATGGAGGATGATAACGGCGACCTGGAGGTGCAGAAGGAATTGGGGGGCTTAGTCGAGGGATGGGGTGTTTTTGGGGGGGGGGGGGTGATGGGTTTATCTGTGATTCCCCCCCCCCCCCCCCCCCCCCAGCTCGGCACGGTGACGGTGGAGCTGAAGCCCCGGGTGAAGACGGGGGGCTACGGGGAGGGGGCTGCACCCCGAGCCCCCCGTTTGGAAGAAGTGGCCGCCCTCGACCCCCTGCTGCAGGGCCAGGGGCTGCGGGCTGCGGGCAAACTCAGGAAAAAACTGCAAAAAAGAGCAGGTGAGCAAAAATTAACCCCTTTTCCCCACCTCACTGAACACACCCCCCCCCCCCAAAATCATCCTGAACCCCCCAAAAATGGGACTGTGTCTCCCCCCCCCCCCACATCCTGCAGAGAAAATCGCCACGAAGCTTTCAGAGACGCTGGAGGCGGCCATGCAGCTCTGAGGACGAGGACATTTATTGTATTATTTTTAGTTAAAATAATAATAGTAATAATAATAAAAAAGGCCTTTTTTTTAAAGGCGGAAAGGGGGGGTGTTGGGGAGGGATGATTTTTTTGGGGGGGGTGGTCCTGGGGGGTCTCTAAAGGAGGAAGTTGGATCATGGAGACTTTGGGAGGCTGGGGGGGAAGGAGAGGGCACCCCAAATCCCCATGGATATTTTAGGGGGCTCCCTCCCATCAGCTTGGGGGCTGGGGGGGGCAGAATGTGACACACACCCCAGTTTGAGGGGAACACCCTGTTTTTCCAGCTGAGGCAATACTCAGCTCCCAGAGGGGCTCAGTGAACCCCAAAAGGGGCTCAGCTTGGGGGGGGGGCAGTCAGAGATGAGGGTGCACTGCCATTATTTAGGGCACCCACCGTTATTTAGAGCACCCCTGATTATACGGGACACCCCATTTCCACTTCCCAGCCTTCCCCATCCCCTATAGGACACCCCACGTCCCCCCTTGACACCAAATAAGACCCCCCCCCAAACCTGCAGAGCACCTCAGACCCCCCCACCACTGCACCCCCGGGGTTCCACTGCTCCCCAAAAACCCCTTTTTACGCTCCTAAAATAGAACAGTGTCTCCCCCCTAAGTTGTCTGCCTTACCCCCTTCCTGGCGTCCTTGGCTGGTGAAATCCTGCCCGAGGTTGTGGGGCGCAGGTTCCCCCCCCCCGCCCCATACCCCAGGGCCTGGCTGAGGGGAGTTCACCCCCTCAGCCGTGGCCGCCATCTTGTCATCTCTTCCTCACCCCCCCCCCCGAGGGAAGGGCTCTGGTGGTGCCTTACGAGGGACGGGGTCAGCACAGGTGCTTTAAATCCCTTTATTTTGGTAAAATCGGCTGGTTTGGGTGTTTTTGGGGGGTGATTTTGTCTTGTTTTTAAAGGTTAAAGCCAAGCGGGTCGCCCATTGGGCGCCATTTTGTGGCCCTGAGGGGAAAAGACGGAGGGGGGGAGAAGGGGGGGGCGCGCGCTTTTCCCGCCTTTTTTCGCTACCTGAGGGGTGCCTTCGCACGTGCGAAGGGGCGGAGCGAGTGCGGCGGCTGGCCCAATGGCGGCGTGAAGAGGGGGGGTGGGCGGGCCAATGGGAGGTGGGGTTGCCGGGGTGGGCGGGGCCGCAGAGAGCGCATGCGCAGAAGGGCGGGGGGGGCGGCGCGCAGGCGCGGCCTGAGGGGGAAGCTGGTAACGGCGGCGGGCGGCGGCGCCGGGTGGTTTTAACGGGTCCCGGGGATGGCCGTGGCCCGGTTGAAGGGGGGGAAAAGCGAGGAGGGGATGTGGGAGAGGGCGATGGGGAGGGCCTCGTCTCAGTTTCGGCCCGCCCGGCGCTTCTTTTTCCCTCAGAACTGCTGCGAGAAATGTCCCAGAGGAAGCGCCGCAGAGCGTGGGCCTTCTCTCGGGTAAGGGGCTGCCCCGCGCCCACCTCCTCCCTCCCCCCCCCGCCTTCTCTCCCTCTTTTCCCCCTCCTAATTCCCCTTTCCCCCTCTGGGTGCGGGGTCCAGCATCTCCCTGGGTCTTTCCTCCGCAGGGGGGCGGTGAGGATGAGGGTTTCAACCTGACCCGGGCGCCGAGGCACAGCCAGGTGCAGAGGAAGCTGGAGAGGCGCTCCCAGGATCCAGTCAGTCAGAAGGTGGGGGCAAAGGCCGTCCCCGTTCCTCCCTCTCCTGGGGAGATGCATCTTAGTCCTTCTCTTATCACTCAGCTCTCGGCCGTTCTCCCTTCCCCACCCCTCAAGTGAGAAAGTTGGTCCAGGTCGGGCTTGCGAAAACCCATAAGAAGATCCCTGTCAAGAGGGCGGGTGACTTTAGGGGAGGCCACCCCCCCACCCACCCCCCCAAACCTTTCTGCCCCTGGGCAGTCCTGACATCCAGGTAATTCCCTCCCCTTTCCCCCTTAGATATCCTGAAGAAAGTCACTTAGAATGCCGAAATGTCTACTCGGAGATCGTCAGCCGGGTGGGCAGGACCCTGCGGTAGGTGAGGGGGGGGGCGGGGGGGAGACCCCCTCGTAGATCAAGCCTTCCCCTCCCGCAGGTCTTTGGGTTGCAGCTGGTGGAGATTGGGGGGGGGGGGTATGGGAGAAGGGGGGGTGTTTTTTGGGACCCTTGAGAGAAGGGGGGGTGTTTTGGGGTAGGGGTTTGAGGTGGGAGAGGGTTTTGGGAGGGGGGGGGGGGTTGGGAGAGGGGTGTTTTTTGGGGGGTGGGGTTTGGGAGAGGGGGGTGTTTTTTGGGGGGGTGAGGTTTGGGAGAGGGTTTTTTTTTTGGCGGGTTGGGAGACAGGGTTGTTTTTGGGGGGGTGGGGTTTGGGAGGGGGTTTTTTTGGGGGGGGTGGGGTTTGGGAGAGGGGGGTTTTTTTTTTGGGGGGTGGGGTTTGGGAGAGGGTTTTCTTTGGGGGGTGGGGTTTGGGAGAGGGGGTGGTTTTCTTTGGGGGGTGGGGGTTTGGGAGAGGGGGTGGTTTTTTGGGGGGGTGGGGTTTGGGAGAGGGGGTTTTTTGGGGGGGTGAGGTTTGGGAGAGGGTTTTTTCGGGGGGGTGGGTTTTGGGAGAGGGTTTTTTTTTGGGGGGGGGTGGGAGAGGGTTTTCTTTGGGGGGTGGGGTTTGGGGTGGGAGAGGGGGGTTGAGAGAGAGGAGTGTTTTGGGGGGGTTGGGGGTGCCTCCCTCCCCACCCCCCTGATTTCCAGACCCCGGTGTGCACAGAGCAGCCCTGGCGCCAGTCTCAGCCGGGCCGTTTATACCGCACCGCAGATTAAAAACCGCAGCCCCCCCCCTCCCCGTGTCCCCCCCAAAACCCAGCAACTCGAGGGGGGGTCTGTTGCAGGGCCTGGGAGTGCGGACACCCCCCCCCACCCTTGAGTCCCCCAAAATGTGCTAAAGGGGGGGTGGGGGTGTCACCACTTCACCCCCCCTCCTCCCCCTTTATAGGTACCTCAAGATCAGACAGCCCCCCCCGACAGACACCCCCCCTGAATTCAGGTACCTCCAAGAGGGAGCGCTTTGTTAGGGCAAGGTCTAATTGGGGGGGGGAGAGAGAGGGAGTAATTTGGGGGGGCCCCAAATGGGGGGGGAGGGGGAATGTGGGATCCCCAAGATCTAACGGCCCCCAAATTTCAGGTGGGTTTTAATGAGGTTTGCCCCCCTTTTTTGGGGTGGTTTGGGGGGGGGGGGAGATGTCCCCACTTCGGGGGCACACGTGGGGAGGGGACAGTCCCCTTTTTTGGGGAGATTGTCCCCTTTTTGGGGGGGGGACACGACAGGGTGGGCAACCCAAGGCCATGCCCCCAATACAGCCTTTAAAAGATGGGGGGGGGGGGGGGAATCCACCCGGGGGGGATGTGACCTCACCCCCCTTGGCTCCACCCATAGTGAGTGTGACCTGGCCCCATTGGCTCCCCCCATGGTGGGCGTGGCCCCCAGGCTCCTCCCACCATAATGGGCATGACTACCCAGGGGGCCCCTTGTGGGCGTGGCCTCCCGGGCCTGCCCCCTCCCCTTGTGGGCGTGGCCTCCCAGCCCCCTCAAAATAGAGCCCTTTTCAGGGGTGCAGCTCCACAGTCTCTGGGCTCAGCGCTTCGTTAGGGCAAGGTTTAATTGGGGGTGTGTGTGTGTTAATTTGGCAGGAGCTAATTGAGCGTGCCTTGCCGCCGGATCTCAGGAACCGCTGGCGCATTCGCTGCTGATTTTTGGTAAATGGCTGCTTTGCCTTAATAAACATTTTACTGCTCTCTCACAAGCGAAGTTAATCACACCCCCCCAGACCCCCCCCCCCCCCCCCCCCCCGTGACAGGGGGTCCTTAGGGGTCTTGGGGGGGTCTGTAGGGTTTGGGGGGGGTGTCCATATGAATCTGTAGGTGTCTGTAGGGTTCTAGGGGGGGGGTAAGGGGGGTGTGTGTCTTAAGGGATCTGGGGTGGGGCCCGTAGGGGTCCATAGTGATCTGGGGGGGCCTGTAGTGGTAGGGGTCTGTAGTGGTTGGGGGGGTGTGTGTCTGTAGGGGTCCGTAGGGTTCGGGAGGCGGGTGTCTTTAAGGGTCCATATGGGTCTGTAGGGTTCTGTGGGGGGGTCTGTAGGGGTCTTGGGGGGCCTGTAGGGCTCTGGGGGGGAGCCGGAGGGGTACATGGGGGTCCGTAGGGGCCTGTAGGGTTCGGGGGGGGCGGGGGGGTGGTCCATATGAGTCTGTAGGTGTCTGTAAGGTTTTGGGGGGGGTCTTAAGGGATCTGGGGTGGGGCCCATAGGGATGTGGGGGGGGCTGCAGGGTTCTGTAAAGGTCTGTAGGGGACTTCCAATGCTGGGGGGAGGAAAGAAAAAAAAAAAAAACCAACAAAAATGCGCTTTTAGAAGCCTCTAGCCTCCGAATCCATGAAAATATGAATTTTATAACCAGCCAGGCTCGGTGGGATTCAAGCTCTCGGTGTTTTCCAGCCTCCCCAAGGAGTGGGGAGGAGGAGGAGGAGGAGCGAGGAAAACGGGGTTATTTCCAACTGTCAACGCCACGGTGAGTAGAAATTAGGAAAGTTTGCAGCATCGCTCAGGCGCTCTCTCTCTCTCTCTCTCTTCCCCCCCCGATGGCAGAGGGTCCAGAGAACTCCCTGCCCCCCCGGAGCCCTGAGCCCTTCCCTTCCTACGGATCTAACGGGCTGGGGATAACTCTTGTGTACCTTATATTAATTATAAGATTAATAGTGGAATAAATAGATTAATTTATTAATAAATACTGGTTCTTCCAGTAGCTATTCCATTACATCAGGGGAATCATAGAATCATTCATAGAGTCATAGAATCATCCAGGTTGGAAAAGACCCTTGGGATCATCGAGTCCAACCATCTTCCCCACCCTACAAAGTTCTCCCCTACACCGTATCCCCCAACACCACATCTGAGCGACTCTTAAACTCATCCCAGGATGGTGACTCAACCCCCTCCCTGGGCAGCCCCTTCCAGTGTCCGACCACTCTCACTGGGAAGAATTTCCTCCTAATGTCCAGTCTAAACCCACCCTGCTGCAGCTTGAAGCCGTTCCCTCTTGGTCTAGCGCTATTTGCTTGCGCGGAGAGACCAGCACCAACCTCTCTACAGTGTCCTCTCGAGTAGTCGTAGAGAGTGAGGAGGTCTCCCCTCAGCCTCCTCTGCCTCAAACTAAACAGTCCCAGCTCCTTCGACCGCTCTTCATAGGGTTTGTTTTCCAGCCCCTTCACCAGCTCCGTTGCCCTCCTCTGCGCCCGCTCCAGCACCTCCGTATCCTTCTTGGATTGAGGTGCCCAAAACCGGACACGACGCTCCAGGTGTGGCCTCGCCAGTGCTGAGCACAGGGGGACAATCCCCTCCCTGCTTCTGCTGGTCACGCTGTCTCTAACACGAGCCAGGATGCCACCTTGGCCACCTGGGCACACTGCCGGCTCACGTTCAGCCGCTTGGCAATCAGAACCCCCAGGTCCTTTTCCGCCGGGCAGTTTTCCAGCCACGCTTCCCCGAGCCTGTACTGATGCACGGGGTTGGTGTGGCCCAAGCGCAGAACCCGGCACTTGCCCTTGTTGAAGTTCATCCCGTTAACGTTGGCCCATCCATCCAACCCATCTAAGGTCTCTCTGGAGAGCCTCCCTGTCCTCAATGCATGGGAATTCCATTACAGAGGAATTCTATTACGTGGGATAAGCAGAGTCCGGAGATAACACCAAACGATTATTGGTGGAATAATTCCTAAAATATATATTATTTTTTTTTTAATCAGAATTTTTATCCATTGTTCGCACGTTAAGGAAAAGGTATAAAATCCCAAGGTGGAGTTTTATACCCGGGGTGGAACGCAGCGGTGGCTGGTACGTGAGGAACCCGCTCCCTCTGCCATTCCCCCCCGCCCCGGGATAATTGCTCCTAAAAGCAACGAGGAGGACGGAGCGGAGATTCCATGGCCAGGCGCTGGGATTAACGCGGCAGAGATGGGAACGAGATCACAGAATCTTGGGATTCCGTGGGAGGGACAGGTTGGAAGGGACCTTTGAGATCATCCAGTCCAACCACAAAAAAAGCCCAAAAAACCCCAAAATAAACACCCAGAACCACAGCCCACCCCCCCACAGCCCCAAGCCAACCATCTCGGGCACTAGAGCGTGCCCTGAAGGGCCGCGTCTACACATTCCTTGAATCCCTCCAGGGATGGCGACTCCCCCAGCTCCCTGGGCAGGCTGTTCCAGTGCCCGACCACCCTCTCAGGAAAGTCATTCTTCTCCACCACGAAGGTAAAAAAAAATAGTATAAAAATAGCCCAAAAAAGGGGAGGGGGGGATTGGGGAAGACACCGTTTTGAACAAGTCAGGGAGGATCCCATCACGGATTGCCTTTGACTCCCGGGACCAGCCGAGGGTCTTCTTCCCTCATAAGGACCTCAACGCATAGATTAAACATCTATTAATATATAATATTAATATACAGCTCGTTGCAATACGGAAGAAGCTACTGGCTATTATTGTTAATTAGTCTTAGCCTATGAAATCGCCTTCTATTTCAACCCCCGGTGTTTCTCTGCCTTCCCCTTTTCCGGGCGGGGAGAAAATGAGCAGCTAATAAATAATAACTAAATAATAACAACAATAATAATGGTTACGGGTCGTCTCAAAAGCATAACGGGCACTAATTTAAGCCGTTTGTCGTGATTTTGGTGGGATTGAGCAATGGGAACGAGAGATCCACCCCACCCCAAAAAAAAACCTGCAAGAAAAAGAGAGGAAGAGATAAAGAGATTTATGAGTTTAGGGAAAAAAAAAAAACCAAACCCAAAACCTAAGGAAGCTACAGGATCGGAGAGTGATTTGGGGTTGGAAGGCACCTCCGGAGATCATCTCCTCCGGAGCAGGTCCCACAGGAAGGTGTCCAGGAGGGGGGGGTTGGGATGTCTCCAGAGATGGAGACTCCACCACCTCCCAGCGCAGCCTCTCCCAGGGCTCTGCCACCCTCACGGTGAAGAAGTTCCTCCTCATCTTTAGGTGGAACTTCTTAACGGTCCAGTTGGTGCCCGGTTCCTCTTGTCCTCTCACTGGGCACCACTGGAAAAAGACCGGCCCTGTCCTCCTGACACCCCCCCTTGATGAGATCCCCCCTCAGTCTTCTCTTCTCCAGACTCAAAAGCCCCAAGTCCCTCAGCCTCTCCTCCCAAGAGAGATGCTCCAGGCCCCCTCAGCGTCTTTGTACCCTCTCCAGCAGTTCCCTGTCCTTCTGGCACTGGGGAGCCCAGAACTGGTCCCAGTGCTCCAGATGGGGCCTCCCCAGGGCAGAGCGGAGGGGGAGGATGACCTCCCTTGAGGTTCTCCACGCTCCTCCTCATGACCGTTGGTCTTCTTGGCCACCAGGGCACGTTGGTGGCTCGCAGTCACCCCGTTGGCCACCAGGACTCCCAGGTCTTTCTCCTCAGAGCTGCTCTCCAGCAGGTCACCCCCCAACCCGTACTAACGGGCTCCAGGGGGCTCTTAGGAGTTCTGCAGGGGGTGTGGGGACAGTCCCGGGGGTCCCAGGGGATCCTAGAGGGCTCTGGGGGGGCTCTCAGGGGTGATGGGGGGGTCTCAGAGAGCACTCCAGGGGGTCCCAGAGGGCTCTGGGGTGTCCTGAGGGGCTCTGAGGGATCCTGGAGGGTGGTTCCGGGGGTCCCAGGGGATCCTAGAGAACTCTGGGGGGCTCTCAGGGGTGATGGGGGGGGTCTCAGGGAGCTCTGGGGTGTCCCGAGGGGCTCCAGGGGGCTTTTAAAAGTCCTGGAGAGGATGTGGAGACAGTCCCGGAGATGCCAGAGGGTTCTGGGGGGCTCTCAGGGGTGATGGGGGGGTCTCAGAGAGCTCTGGGGTGTCCTAGGGGGCTCTGAGGGATCCTGGAGGGGGGGTGGGGGTGATCCCAGGGGACCCTAGAGGGCTCTGGGGGGCTCTCAGGGGTGCGGGGAGGGTCTCCTACCCCCCTCCCCCCCCCCACTACCACAGACCGACGGGCCGCCCCTGCTGCCGGCGGGTCTCCGCTCCCCCTCCTCCCCCGCCCCGGTCCCCTCAGTCCCTCCCGCCCCACCACAACTCACTCTCTGGCTCCCCGCCGCCGGCAGCGGGTGCCCGAGCTCGGTATCCGGCCCCGGCCCCGCTGCGGGGCCGCCGCCTCCGTGACGGGTCCCCGCGGAGGCGGCACTTCCCCTCAGGGCGGGGATACAAGATGGCGGCCGGAAGTGGCGGTGCCGCCTTCCGCCTCGGGACGCACCGGAAGTGAGGGGGTGTGCTCCGGCTCTGATTGGGCGTTGCCGCCCAGGGCGTGGGCGGGACTTCCCTTCCGGGCTGAGGCCTGCTTCCGGTAGGGGCGGTGGTCGGTGGGGAACGGGGGCCGCGGCTGCCAAATAGTGAGAACGGGGGAGGCCGCCTGAGGGGGCGGAAGGGGGGACAGATAGTGATCCCGGGGGCGGGGGTCGCCGGTGAGGGGCGGGGAGTGGCCGGGGGGGGGGGGGGAGCGGTGACCGGCATCCCCATCCCTCCTCTCTCTGCCCCCCCCCCTCCCCCCGCCTCAGGCCGCCATGAGCCTGCAGTGGACGGCGGTCGCCACCTTCCTCTACGCCGAGGTCTTCCTCGTTCTCCTGCTCTGCGTCCCCTTCGTCTCGCCGGCCAGGTGGGGCGATGGGGGGGGGGGGGGGGGGCTGGGGACTGAGGAAACAGGTTGGGGGGGGTCCCGGGGGCTGGGGAGAGGGGTCCCCGGGGACAAGAGGGGTCCTGGAGCTGGGGGGATCCTGGGGACGAGAGGGGTCCTGGGGCTGGGGGGGGGCGACATATCAGGGACGAGAGGGGTCCTAGGGCTGGGGGGGGGACCCTGGGGACGAGAGGGATCCTGGGGCTGGGGGACCCCAGGGACAAGAGGGGCTGGGTGGGGGACACCCCAGGGACGAGAGGGGTCCTGGATCTGGGGGGGTGTGGGGGGGGTGGGTCTGGAGCTGAGGAAGGGATGTCCTGGATCTTGGGGGCTCTGGGGCTACGGGGGAGGGGGGGGCTCCCCAGCTGCCATCCCTGACCTCTTGCCCCCCCCCCTCCTCCCTCCCCTTTCCCAAGATGGCAGAAGATCTTCAAGTCCCGCCTGGTGGGCCTGGCCGTGGCTTATGGCAACACCGTCTTCATCGTCCTCATCGTCATCCTCGTCCTCCTGCTCTTTGGTGAGGGTGGCGGGAGGGGGAGGGAGTTGAGGGGGGGGGGGGGGGGGGGTGTGCTGGGCTCACACACACACACACACACACACACCCCCCATCCCCACAGATGCCCTGCGAGAGACCCGTAAGTACGACGTGACGGACCGGGTGGCCCTTCAGAGCAGCCCCGGCGCCCTGGAGCATTTCCACATGAAACTCTTCCGGGCTCAGCGCAACCTCTACCTGGCCGGCTTCGCCCTCCTCCTCTCCTTGTGAGTGTCCCGGAGGGGACGGGGGGGGTTGGTTTGGAGGTTTGCTATGGGCAAGCAGTCAACCAAGGGGAGGGAGGTCCCGTCCGACCGACCCAGTGGCCTTCTACGATGGCTGTGACTGGTTGGATTGCTTGACGAACTTGATCTCCTCTGTGACGAAGTGACCCGCTTGGTGGGTGAGGGGAAGGATGTGGGATGTTGTTCCCCTGGACTTTAGTAAGGCCTTCGATACAGTCCCCCACGGTATCCTCCTGGAGAATCACAGAATATTTTTGGTTGGATGGGACCTTTGAGATCATCGAGTCCAACCAACAAAAAAAAAAACCAAACACCCCCCCCCCCCCCCCCCAAAAATCCCAGAACACCAAAACCAAACCAAAACAAACACCCCAACCACAGCCCACCCCCCCACAGCCCCAACCCAACCATCTCGGGCACTAGAGCGTGCCCTGAAGCGCCACGTCTACACATTCCTTAAATCCCTCCAGGGATGGTGACTCCCCCACCTCCCTGGGCAGGCTGTTCCAGTGCCCGACCACCCTCTCAGGAAAGTCATTCTTCCTGATATCTGATCTAAACCTCCCCTGCCCCAACTTCAGACCATTTCCTCTGCTCCTGTCATTATTCCCTTGGGAGAAGAGGCCAACAGCCACCTCTCTACACCCTCCTTTCAGGGAGCTCTAGAGGGCAATGAGGTCTCCCCTCAGCCTCCTCTTCTCCAAACCAAACATGCCCAGTTCCCTCAGCCTCTCCCCGTATGACTTGTTCTCCAGACCCCTCCCCAGCTTGGTGGCTCTCCTCTGGACACGCTCCAGCAGCTCAATGTCCTTCCTGGAGTGAGGGGCCCAGAACTGAACACAGCCCTCGAGGTGGGGTCTCACCAGTGCCCAGGACAGAGAAACTGAGAAACAGAGAAACCAAGAAACTGGCTGCCCATGGCTTGGATGGGAGGACTCTCCGCTGGGTTAAAAACTGGCTGGAGGCTGGGCCCGGAGAGTGGTGGGGAATGGAGTTCAATCCAGTTGGCGGCCGGTCACGAGTGGTGTCCCCAGGGCTCGGTACTGGGACCGGTTCTCTTTAACATCTTTGTCGATGATCTGGAGGAGGGGATCGACGGCACCCTCAGACAATTCGCAGAGGACACCAAGTTGGGTGGGAGTGGGGACCTGCTGGAGGGTAGGAAGGCTTTGCAGAGGGACCTGGCCAGGCTGGATCTATGGGCTGAGACCAACGGGATGAGGTTCAACACGGCGAGTGGTGGTGGTCAGGTGAAGGCCCTGCCGACTGGAAGAGAGGAAACATCACACCCATTTTTAAAAAGGGTAGAAAGGAGGACCCTGGGGACTACCGACCTGTCAGCCTCACCTCCGTGCCTGGGAAGATCATGGAACAGATCCTTCTAGATTCCATGCTTAGGCACATGGAGGACACGGAGATGATTCAAGATAGCCAGCATGGCTTTACTAGGGGCAGGTCCTGCCTGAGCTAGTGGCCTTCTATGACAGAGTGACTAGGTCAGTAGATAAGGGACGACCCATGGACGTGATCTATCTGGACTTTAGTAAGGCCTTTAACATGGTCCCTCACAACATCCTGCTCCCCAAATTGGAGGGATAGGGATTGGACTGGTGGACCGTTCGGTGGATAAGGCATCGGCTGGATGGTGACACCCAGAGGGTGGTACTCAATGGCTTTAAGTCCAGCTGGAGAGCAGTGACAAGTGGTGTCCCTCAAGGGTCCGTCCTGGGACCGGTACTGTTTAACATTTTTATCAACGACATAGAGGGATTGAGAGCACCATCAGCGAGTTTGCAGATGACACCAAGCTGTGTGGTGTTGTCGATACACCAGAGGGACGGGATGTCATTCAGGGGGACCTGGACAGGCTGGAGAGGTGGGCCCAGATGAACCTCATGAGGTTCAACAAAAGCAAGTGCAGGGTCCCGCACCTGGGCCGAAACAATCCTCGGGATAAATACAGCCTGGGGGATGAGAAAGCAGCCCTGAGGAAAGGGACTTGGGGGTGCTGATGGAGGAGAAGCTGGACATGAGCAGGCAGCGGGCACTCGCAGCCCAGAAGGCCAATCCCATCCTGGGCCGCATCAAAGGAAGCGTTGCCAGCAGATCCAGAGGTGATTCTGCCACTTTGCTCTGCTCTGGTGAGACTCTTACTCTGCATCGCTCCAGGCTCGGGGAAGCGTGGCTGGAAAACTGCCCCGCGGAAAAGGACCCGGGGGTTCTAATTGAATAGGAGCCGGCAGTGTGCCCAGGTGGCCAAGGTGGCATCCTGGCTCGTGTTAGAGACAGCGTGACCAGCAGAAGCAGGGAGGGGATTGTCCCCCTGTGCTCAGCACTGGTGAGGCCACACCTGGAGTGTCGTGTCCGGTTTTGGGCACCTCAATCCAAGAAGGATATGGAGGCGCTGGAGCGAGTGCAGAGGAGGGCAACGGAGCTGGTGAAGGGCCTGGAAAACAAACCCTATGAAGAGCAGTCGAAGGAGCTGGGACTGTTTAGTTTGAGGCAGAGGAGGCTGAGAGGAGACCTCCTCACTCTCTACGACTACTCGAGAGGACACTGTAGAGAGGTTGGTGCTGGTCTCTCCGTGCAAGCAAATAGCGCTAGACCAAGAGGGAACGGCTTCAAGCTGCAGCAGGGTGGGTTTAGACTGGACATTAGGAGGAAATTCTTCCCAGTGAGAGTGGTCGGACACTGGAAGGGGCTGCCCAGGGAGGGGGTTGAGTCACCATCCTGGGATGAGTTTAAGAGTCGCTCAGATGTGGTGTTGGGGGATACGGTGTAGGGGAGAACTTTGTAGGGTGGGGAAGATGGTTGGACTCGATGATCCCAAGGGTCTTTTCCAACCTGGATGATTCTATGACTCTATGAATGATTCTATGACCTCACCTGGAGCACTGTGTGCAGGTCTGGAGCCCTCAATATAGAAAGGACATGGACCTGATGGAGCGGGTCCAGAGGAGGGCCACCAAAATGATCAGGGGGTTGGAGCACCTCTGCTGCGAGGACAGGCTGAGGGAGCTGGGGTTGTTCAGCCTGGAGAAGAGGAGGCTCTGGGGAGACCTAATAGTGGCCTTCCAGTACCTGAGGGGGGGCTACAGGAAAGCTGGGGAGGGTCTGTTTACAAAGGCCTGCAGTGACAGGACGAGGGGCAATGGCTTTAAGTTGGAGAAGGGGAGATTTAGATTGGACATTAGGAAAAAGTTCTTTACCATGAGGGTGGTGGAACACTGGAACAGGTTGCCCAGGGAGGTGGTTGAGGCCCCTTCCCTTGAGATATTCAAGGTGAAGCTCGACGAGGCCCTGGGCAACCTGGTCTAGTTGGGGGTGTCCCTGCTGACTGCGGGGGGGTCGGACTAGATGACCTTTGGAGGTCCCTTCCAGCCTGGACCAATCTAGGAATCTATGGCCAAGTGCCGGGTCCTGCCCTTGGGTCCCACCAACCCCCTGCAGCGCTCCAGCCTTGGGGCAGAGCGGCTGGAGCCGCCTGGCGGAAAAGGACCTGGGGGTGTTGGTCAACAGGGGCTGAACATGAGCCAGCAGTGTGCCCAGGTGGCCTAGAAGGCCACCAGCATCCTGACCCGTGTCAGGAACAGCGTGGGGAGTAGGACTCGGGAGGTGATGGTCCCCCTGTGCTGGGCACTGGTGAGGCCCCACCTCGAGGGCTGTGTCCAGTTTTGGGCCCCTCACCACAAAAAAGCCATTGAGGGGCTGGAGCGGATCCAGAGAAGGACAACGGAGCTGGTGAGGGGTCTGGAGCACAAGTCTCATGAGGAGCGGCTGAGGGAGCTGGGGGTGTTCAGCCTGGAGAAAAGGAGGCTGAGGGGAGACCTTCTCGCTCTCTACAACCCCCTGAAAGGAGGGGGTAGCCGGGGGGGGGGGGGGGGGGGGGGGTCGGTCTCTTCTCCCAAGTCACAGGCGATGGGACAAGAGGAAATGGCCTCAAGTTGCCCCAGGGGAGGTTCGGGTTGGAGATTAGGAAGATTTTTTTGTCACAGAAAGAGTTGTCAAGCCTTGGAATGGGCTGCCCGGGGAAGTGGTTGAGGCGCCGTCCCTGGAGGTGTTCAAAAGAGGGGCTGACATGGTGCTGGGGGGACATGGTTTAGTGATAGTTTTGGGGTTTTTTTTTTTTTTGGTCAGAGTTAGGCTGATGGTTGGACTAGATGATCTTGAAGGTCCCTTCCAACCTAGAAGATTCTATGGTTCTATGATTGATGAGGGGAGGGCGGTGGACGTTGTCTACCTGGACTTCAGCGAGGCTTTCGACACCGTCTCCCACAGCATCCTCGTAGGTGAGCGGAGGAAGTGTGGGTTAGAGGAACGGACAGGGAGGTGGATTGAAAACTGGCTGAAGGACAGAGCTCAGATGGTTGGTCTTAGGGGGCACAGAGTCTAGTTGGAGGTCCGTAACGAGTGGAGTCCCCCAGGGGTCAGTGCTGGGTCCGGTCCTCTTCAATATATTCATCGATGACCTGGATGAGGGGATGGGGTGGACCCTCAGCAAGTTTGGTGACGACACAGAACTGGGAGGGGTGGCTGACACACCAGAAAGCTGTGCCAACTGTATGGTCACCAGCAGCCTGGAGATGCTGGAGAGTAACCTGGGCAGAGAGGAACCCGATGAACTTCAACAAGGGCAAGTGTAGGGTGCTGCACCTGGGGAGGAAGAACCCCCTGCACCAGTACAGACTGGGGGTGACCTGCTGGAGAGCAGCTCTGAGGAGAAAGTCCTGGTGGCCAACAGGATGCCCATGAGCCAACAACGTGCCCTGGTGGCCAAGAAGACCAATGGTCATGAGGAGGAGCGTGGAGAACCTCAAGGGAGGTCATCCTCCCCCTCCGCTCTGCCCTGGGGAGGCCCCATCTGGAGCACTGGGACCAGTTCTGGGCTCCCCAGTGCCAGAAGGACAGGGAACTGCTGGAGAAGGTACAAAGACGCTGAGGGGGCCTGGAGCATCTCTCTTGGGAGGAGAGGCTGAGGGACTTGGGGCTTTTGAGTCTGGAGAAGAGAAGACTGAGGGGGGATCTCATCAAGGGGGGGTGTCAGGAGGACGGGGCCGGTCTTTTTCCAGTGGTGCCCAGTGAGAGGACAAGAGGAACCGGGCACCAACTGGACCGTTAAGAAGTTCCACCTAAAGATGAGGAGGAACTTCTTCACCGTGAGGGTGGCAGAGCCCTGGGAGAGGCTGCCCAGGGAGGTGGTGGAGTCTCCATCTCTGGAGACATCCCAACCCCCCCCTCCTGGACACCTTCCTGTGGGACCTGCTCCGGAGGAGATGATCTCCGGGAGGTGCCTTCATCGACCCCGTGTGTGATTCTGTGATTCTTGTTGGGGGTGGAGGGGAGGGTGGTCCTTGCTGACCCCCACCCCACCACCGACGTCCTCTCCCCCCCCCTCCCGCAGCCTCCTGCGCCGCTTGGTGACCCTCATCTCGCAGCAGGCCCTGCTGGGCGCCTCCAGCGAGGCCTTTCGCAAGCAGGCGGAAGGTGCCAGCCAGGCCGCCCGCCGCTACATGGAGGACAACGACGCCCTGAGGAAGGTACCGCCTGGGAAGGGGGGGGTGGGTCCTGGGGGGGGGGGTGTGTGTGTCTCCAGCCCTGATGTGTGTGTCCCCCCCCCCGTGTCCTTCCCAGCAGCTGCAGGAGCTGGGGGGGGGGTGGGTCCTGGGGGGGTCTCCAGCCCTGATTTCCTCCCCCATGTCCCCCCCAGCAGCTGCGGGGGGCAAAGGGGGAGGCTCGTCCCCCTCATGCTGGGGAGGTCCTGGGGGGGGGGTGTGTGTGTGTGTGTCTCCAGCCCTAATTTGCCCCCCCCGTGTCCCCCCCAGCAGCTGCAGGAGGTGGGGGGGATGAAGAGGGTGGCTCGTCCCCCTCGTGCTGAGGAACTGGGGGGGCTCCAGCCCTGATTTCCCCCCCCCCCCAAGTGTCCCCCCCAGCAGCTGCAGGAGGTGGGGGGTCCTGGGGGGGTCTCCAGCTCTGATGTGTCCCCCCCCCGTGTGTCCCCCCCAGCAGCTGCAGGAGGTGGGGGGTCCTGGGGGGGTCTCCAGCTCTGATGTGTCCCCCCCCCGTGTGTCCCCCACAGCAGCTGCAGGAGGCGGGGGGCGAAGGGGGGGGCTCGTCCCCCTCCCAGGATGAGAACGAGACGCTGAAGGCCAAGGTGGAGAAGCTGAAGGAGGAGCTGGCGGCCAGCAAGCGCAGTAGGGAGCATGGGGGGGGGGGTGAGGGGGGGTGGGGGCTAAAGATTTTTGGGGTCACCCTAACCCCCCCCTCCCCCTTTCCTCCTCCCCCCCCTCCAGCTCTGGAGAAGGCAGAGAACGAGGTGCAGGCCATGCGGCGCCAAGCCGAGGGGCTGACGCGGGAGTACGACCGGCTGCTGGACCAACACGCCCGCCTCCAGGTTTGGGGGGGTCCCTAGATTTAGGGGGGGGGGGGCTTCACCCCCCTCCGTGCCCCCCAGAACCCCCTCAGATCCCCCCTAACACCTCCCCCCCCCCCCCCACAGGCGGCCCACGATGGACCCCGGGATAAGAAAGAAGAATGAGGGCCCAGGCCACGCCCCCTCCAGGCTCAAGCCACGCCCATCGGACCAGGCCACGCCCCCTCCAGGCTCAAGCCACGCCCGTCGGAACCAGGCCACGCCCCAATCCCTCTCTCTCTCCTTCCCTGCCTGGGGCTGAGGGGGGGGGAACAGGGCTTGGGAAAGGCATTTCTAGGGACCCCCAACCGCCCCCTCCCCCCCCCCCACGCTGGGGCATCACTCCGGGGGGGAGGTGGGGGGGTGTGAGCCCCATTTGGGGGGGGGTCTGAGCCCCCCCTTTTTTTTGGGGGGGGGGGGGGGGTTCCTGGGTGTGGGCAATGGTGACACCCCCCCCCCCCCCCCATGGCTTCTGCTTCAATAAACACGTGGGATCGGGGCTCATCTCTGTCACCCCCCCCCCCGGGGACCCCCTGACACCCCCCCCCAGCCCCACACATCCCCCGGGGACCCCCCAATGGCCCCCCCACCTCCCATGGAGACCCCTGACACCCCCCCCCCCCTCCCTCCCCCCAGCCCCCCAACCTCCCCCGGGGACCCCCCGACCCCCCTCCAGCCCCACACATCCCTTGTAGACATCACCCATGCCCAGCCCCACAACCTCCCCTGGGGACCTCCCAACTGGCCCCCACACATCCCCCAGGGACCCCCCCTGATAGCCCCCCACCCAGCCCCCCAACGTCCCACAGGGAGTCCCCAACAGTCCCCCCACCTCCCATGGGGACCTCCTGACCCCTCTCCAGCCCCATGACCCCCCCCCCGGGGACCCCCCAAAACCCCTCTCCCAACCTCCCCTGGGGACCCCCTGACACCCCTCCAGCCCCACACATCCCTTGTAGACACCACCCCCCTCCAGCCCCCCATGGGGACCCCCCAACCCCCCACCTCCCCCGGGGAGCCCCCAACAGCCCCCCCTCCAGCCCCACACATCCCCCGGGGACCCCCTGACCCCCCCCAACCCCTCCAACACTCCCCTCTAGCCCCACAACCTCCTCCCAGGGACCCCCCCAACACCCCCCCAGCAGCCCCACAACCCCACCCAGGGACCCCTGACCCCCCTCCAGCCCCACACATTCCCCGATGAACCCCCCAACACCCCTTCAGCTCCACATATCCCTGGGGGACCACCCAGCCCCCCAACCCCCTCCCCCAGGGACCCCTTGACATCCCCTGCCCCCCCCCCGCCCCCCCCGGGGTCTGGAGACCACCGAGGCTCCACCGCCTTTATTGGCACCGTGCACAGGAACGAGGGCACGCTATGGGGCAGGCTGTGGGGCACGCCATGGGGCAGTTCGTTTGTCCCTCCGTCTGTCTGTCCTTCCGCCAGCACCCCACGGCGCTGTGGGGATGGGCTGTGGGGGCCGTGGGGCAGGTCCCGCTATGGGGCGGGGCAGTTCGTCCATCCGTGGGGCGCCCCACATGCTATGGGGCGGTTTGTCCATCTATGAGGCGCCTGCCCCACACGCTATGGGGCAGGGTGCAGGGCCCGGGCCTGGCTCCGCAGCGCTTCAAACTCTCTCTGCACGAAATCCGTCAGTGCCTTCCGCATCTCCACCTGGGGGGCAGGACCCATAGATCCCAGAGCTATGGGGCACAGCAGCGTGTCCCTCCGCCCTCCCAACCTGCCGTGGGGCAGCCCCCCCAAGCGCTCACCGTCGACGTGCCCTCGGCCCGGAGCCGCTCCAGGAGGGGCCGGACGCTGAATGGTCGCCCCACAACCACCGTGATGCGCTGTGGGGAGAACGTCAGTGCCCCATAGTGTGCCCCACGGCCAGCCCCATACCCCCCCACCCCCCCCCCCCAGCTCCCCTCACTCACCTGCCCCACACGGGGCACGTACGGGGGGGCGTTGGGCAGGACGTCGTTCATGCCTGGCACAAGGAGGGGGGGAGCGGCCGCCTGCGGGGGCTACTGGCGGGACCCAGCCCCACGGCGGGACCCCCCCCCGACTCCCCCCACACCCCACCCCACCCCACCCCTAACCCCACAAGCCCCCCCTCCCCCAGCTCCTCCTGCCCATCCCCCACAACCTCCCAGCCCCACCCCGTTGCCCTCCCATTGACCCACACACCTTCCCGTGCCCCCCACATTCCCCCCACTGCCCCCCAACCCCCCCTGTTGCCCCCCCCCAACCCTCCCTTAGTTGCCCCCCAGCCCCGCTCACCCCCGTGCCACAGGGGCAGGATGACAGGGTCCAGGCGGCACTCGGCCAGGAGACGCCCGATGCCTGGGGGGGGTGTGGGGGGGCAACATGGCCATTTTGGGGGGGCCAAGAAGCCCCTGGGGGGTGAGGGGGTGGGTAGGGGGCAGAGGAGTAGTTGGGGGGCAGAGGAACTGGGGGGGAAATAAGGGGGGGGTGGATCAATAGGGGTTGAGGAGCCGGTGAGGCTCAGGGGATTGGGGGGGGACACTTGGGGGGCAGACGGGGGATTGGGGGGGACACTTGGGGGGCAGATAGGAGACGAGGGGGGGACAACTGGGGCAACGCTTGGGGGGCAGACAAGGGATGAGGTGGGGACATTTGGGGGGCAGACTGGGGACACTTGGGCAGATGGAGGATGGGGGGACACTTGGGGGGCAGATGGATAAGGAGAGGACACTTGGGGGGCAGACTGGGGATTGGGGGGGACACTTGGGGGAAAGACAGGGGATTGTGGGGATGCTTGGGGGGCAGATGGGGGACGAGGGGTGGGACACGTGGGGGGCAGATGGGGGACGAGGCGGGGACACTTGGGGGGCAGACTGAGGACACTTAGGGGGCAGATGGGGGGCTCACCCCACTTGAAGCGCACGAACTCCTGCCCCATGTTGACTTTGCCTGTGGGGACACAGGGCTGTGTGTTGGGGGGTGTGCGTCCCAGTCCCTCCCAGTTCCTCCCAGTCCCTCCCAGTACCCTCGGGGAAGACGTGCACCCAGTCCCCCTGGTTGAGCTTCTCCAGGATGAAATCCATCCCCCGCTGGTACACGCCGTCCCCTGCGAAAACCAGTTCAGCCCACTGGGATCCCCCCAGTATGGACTGGGATCCTCCCAGTATGGACTGCAACACCACCACCACCCCCCGCCCAGTACAAACTGGGCTGCCCCCAGTACAAGTAGGAACACCCCCCACCCCCCCCATCCTTGGCCCTGCACCCTCCCAGTTGCCCCCAGTCTCCCCCCAGGTTGTCTCCCAGTTGCCCCCAGTTACGTCCCAGCTGCCCCAGTCCCTCCCAGTTGCCCCCAGTTGCCTGTGGTCCCTCCCAGTCGCTCCCACCTCCTTCCCAGTCGCCCCCAGTCCCTTCCCATTACCCCCAATTCCCTCCCAGTTGCCCCCGGTTGCCTGTGATCCCTCCCACTCGTCCCCAATTCCTTCCCAGTCGCCCCCAGTCACCTGCACTCCCTCCCAGTTGTCCCCAGTTGCCCTCCAGTCGCCCCCAGTTGCCTGCGGTCCCTCCCAGTCACCCCCAGTCCCCTCCCAGTCGTCCCACTCACCCCGGCAGACGGGGACGCAGCGGCCCAGGCTGAAGAAGCGGGAGTGCAGCTCCCGGGTGAAGCAAATGTCAGCGGCCGTGGGGGTCCTGGGGGGAGCCGGGGGGGGGGGGGGGGCGGGGGGTGTGTGAACAGGGAGGGGGGGCTCCCCAAGACCCCCCCTGCCCCCCCCAGCCCCCCCTCCTCACCAGCGCATCTTGTGCAGGCTCCAGACGTGACGCAGCTTCAGGGAACCTGGGGGGGGGAGGTAGGGGGAAGGAGGGGGGGGACACTGGGGCACTGGTGTCCCCCCCCCCCGCCTCCCCCCAGCACCCTTGGGATCATTGAGGAGCCCCCCAGCCCCCTTGGGACCCCCCGGGGACCCCCCCAGAGTCCTTGGGATCCTTCGGGGACCCCCCCAGCCCCCTTGGGACCTCCTGGAGACTCCCCCCAGCCCCTGTGGGATCCCCCGGGGAGCCTCCTAGCACTCCAGTCCCCCCCCCCCAGAGCCCTCGGGACCCCCCCCAGCCCCCTTGGGACCCTCCTAGCACTCCAGTTCCCCCCCCCCCGAGCCCTTGGGACCCGCCCCCGAGCCCTTGGGACCTGCTGGGGACCCCCTGCAGCCCCCGTGGGATCCCCTGGGGACCCTCCTAGCACTTCAGCCCCCCCCCCGAGCCCTCAGGACACCCCCCCCAGCCCCCTTGGGACCTTCCTAGCATTCCAGCGTCCCCCCCAGAGCCCTCCTAGCACTCCTGTCCCCCCCCCCCAGAGCCCTCGGGACCTCCTGGGGACCTCCCCAGAGCCCTCGGGACCCCCTGCCCCCCCCCCGCAGTACCCCAGAGGTGGGGGTCGTCCATGCAGGACTGGTGGTTGGCGAGGGTGAGGAGGGGGGTGCGGGGCCCCCGCCGCTCCACCAGCTCGTGCAGCACCTCGCCGTTGTGCACCCGCAGCCGGTTCAGGTACCCTGGGGTGGGGGGGACACACACACACACAACGGGGGTCGGGGGGGGGGGGGCAACGAAAGCCGCCTCCCACCACCACCACCACCACCACCACCACCACCACCACCACCACCACCCCCCCCCGGCCACCGGTGGGGCCACTCACGGGTCCAGACGCAGCTGTAGGTGCCCACCAGGCCGGTGACGAGGCGGCTGGCCAGGGCCCAGGGCAGGGGGGGCCCGGCGGGGAAGGGCCAGCTCACCGCCAGCGGCATGCTGCCATGGCGGGGGCCCCGCGGACGGCGCCCTGGGGACGTGAGGGGACAGGCGTCGGGTCACGGGGGGTCGGGGACAGCAGCGGGATCCGTGTCCCACCCTCCGGCCCCGGCCCCGGCGACCCCCGGTTCCCCTCACACACACACACACACACACACACAGAGACACACCGTAAGCCGCCTCTGCCGTAAAGCGCGGCGGGCGCCCGTCGCAAACTGTCGCAAAATGGGAAGGAGGAGGACTCGGGGCATGTGAGAGGCGCCGGGCAGAGTGGCCGATGAGCGGGGCGGGCGGGCTAGGAAGGCGGAAGTACCATAGAGGAGGAGGAGGAGGACACGCCCCTCACCGCGCGCCGTCACCAAGGCGACGCCCGTCGCCATCTTGGCGTGAGGCGGCGGCCGCCATCTCGGAGGGGCGGGGAGCGGGCCGGGCCCGCCCGGCCCGGAGGGGACCCGGCGGCGGCGGCGGGGGACGGAAGACGGATGGTGGAGCGGGACGGGCAGGTACCGCCGCTCGGGGTCCCCTCAGGGACCTTCCTCCCCGGCTGACAGCGGGCCCCGGGCCCCGGCCCTCACCCCCGCTTCCATCCCTGCAGGGCCCCCCCCGGGCGGCCGCCGCCGCCATGGCCGCCGTCTGGCAGCAGGTGCTCGCCGTGGATGCCAGGTGAGGCCCGCAGAGGGGAGGCACCGGCGGCTGGGGAGGGCCGGGGCCGTGTCAGGGAGGACACCCTGATGGCGGGATCCCTTGGGAAGGGGCTCCTGATGCCAAGTGCCTTTTGGGGGGGGGGGGGGGGAATCCTGATGTTCGGGTCCTTTTTTGGGGGGGATCCTGATGCCCAGGTCCTTTTTTTGGGGGCATCCTCAGGCTCAGGTCCTTTGGGGGAGGGGATCCTGATGTCCAGGTCCTTTTTGGGGGCGGATCCTGATGCTCGGGTGCCTTTTGGGGGGCATCCTCAGGCTCAGGTCCTTTTTGGGTGCGGGGGATCCTGACGTTCAGGTCCTTCGAGGGTGGGGATCCTGATGCTCAGGTTCTTTTTTTGGGGGGGGGGGGGGAACGTTGTGCCCGTGTCCATTTTGGTGGTTGGGATCCTGATTCCCGGGTCCCTTTTTTGGGGGGGGGGGGGGAAGATGCTGCTAGCTGGACACCTTTGGGGGGGCACCTGGGCCCATGACGCATCCCTGCCCCAACCCCCCCACCCCACGGTGCCACCCGCCTCCCCCCTCCCTCCTTGTCACACCGTGCCAAGCTGTCCCCAGGCCTGGGGGACCCCCCGCTGTTGTGCGTGTGTGTGTGCGTCACCCCCCCTCGCCCCCCAGGTACGCTGCCTACCGCACACCCCGCTGGCCCCAGTTCCGGACGCAGTACGTGCGTCGCCGTAGCCAACTGCTGCGGGAGCAGGCCCAGGGGGGGGCCATGGAGGGGGCCACCCGCCGCTGGTACCTGCGGGTACGGGCCCGGCTGCTGGCCCAGCGCTACGGGGCCCTCTCGGAGCAGAGCAGCGGCCGAGCCCACAGCAGCAGCGCCCTCCGTGCCAGCCGCACCACCCTGGACCGCATGGAGGTACGGCCCCCCCCGACCCTGGGGTTGGGGGGGGGGGATACGGGGGCAGCGAGACCTTCCCAGGGGGGTGAGGGACCCAGACGGGGGGGGGGGGCTGCGGGGTCGTGGCACCGCTCCTGGGAGCTGAAGATCCCGTTTGGGGGGTCCCAGTACCCAATTTGGGGGAGCTGGAGGTCTCAGCACCCATTCTGGGGGAGCTGGGGGGGTCTCAACACCCACCCTCAGGGCTGCAGGACCCATTTTGGGGGGGGCTGTGGGGTCTCAGCACCCATTTTGGGGGGAGCTGGGGGTCTCAACACCCACCCTCAGGGCTGCAGCACCCATTTTGGGGGGGGCTGTGGGGTCTCAGCACCCATTTTGTGGGGGAGCTGGGGGGGGTCAACACCCACCCTCAGGGCTGCAGCACCCATTTTGGGGGGGGCTGTGGGGTCTCAGCACCCATTTTGGGGGGAGCTGGGGGGGTCAACACCCACCCTCAGGGCTGCAGCACCCATTTTGGGGGGGGCTGTGGGGTCTCAGCACCCATTTTGGGAGAGCTGTGGGGTCTCAGCACCCATTTTGGGGGGAGCTGGGGGTCTCAACACCCACCCTCAGGGCTGCAGCACCCACTCGGGTGGGGCGGTGGGATCCCAGCACCCATTTTGGGGGGGGCTGGGAGGGGTCTCAACACCCATTTTGGGGGTCCTGGCCCTGCTGTGGTCTGGCTGCTGGGGGTCCCCACTGCTGTGTGTCCCCCTTCCGCCGCCGCAGGACTTCGAGGAGGACCCACGGGTGGCCCGGGGCCACCGTCGCTCTCTGAGCCGTGGCTCCCACCCCAGCATCCCCCGCGGGACCCCCGATGAGCGGTGAGTGCTCTGGGAGGGGGGTGGGGGGTGGTCAGGGGGCTCAGTGGGTGCCAGGAGGGGGGGGGGTGTGTGTCAGTGCCCTGACACCCAAACGCCTGGGTCCCGCAGCCCCCCCGGGGTGGTGCCCACCCCCCTGGCCGAGGCGAGCCGCGCCATGGCCGGTGACACCACCCTCAGCGAGAACTACGCTTTCGCCGGCGTCTACCACGTCTTCGACCAACACACCGACAGCGCCGGTAACTCGGGGCTGGGGGGGGGGGGGGGACGTTGCGGGGGGGTCCCTGTGGGTCCACGGGGGGGTTCTGGTAGGCTGTAGAGGGACGTAGGGGGATTCTGGGGGGGGCATAGAGGGACACAGCAGGGGGCTGAGGGGCCACGAGGACAGATAGGACAGCCCTGGGGGGGCCCTGAGAAGGTGGAGGGGGTCCTGGGGGGGGCACAGAGGGATGTAAGGGATCCTGGGGGGCCACAGAGTGACATCGGGGGGGGCATGAGGATACGTAGGAGGGACCTGGGGGGCTGCAAGGGGACACAGAGGTGTCCTCGGGGGGGGGGGGGGGGTGTGTCACAGAAGGACATAGGAGGATCCTGGGGGCGTCGCTGAGGCGGCATTCGAGGGGACAGGAGAAGCGGGGGGGACCGTGGGGGCTGTTGGTGGCAGGAGGGGGGGACATTGTCAGGCGGGGGGGGGTCCCTGTGCGTCCCCGCAGGGGTGTTCTGGGGGGGGCTGCGGGCTCTGCTGACCGTGTCTGTGGTGTGTGTGTCCCCGACAGTCCCCAAGGTGCAGTTTGCCCACGACGAGCGTCACTTGCTGGCCTGCTGCTCGCTGGACGGCACCATCTCGGTGTGTCGCTTGGCGCCGGGGCCGCCGGCCGTCCTGCGGCTGCTGCGCGGCCACGGGGCCGGGGTAGCCGATTTCGCCTGGTCGTTAGCCAACGACCTGCTGGTTTCGGCCTCGCTGGACGGTAGCCTGAGGCTTTGGGACCCTGCCGACGGCCGTTGCATCCGCCGCGTCCCCGACCCCGACGGAGCCCCCCTGCTCTGCTGCGCCTTCCAGCCCCTCAACAACAACCTCACCGTGGTGAGTGACACCCCCCGCGGAGACATGGGGACACCCCCCCGCAATGCGCGTCCCCCCCCCCGTCACCCCCCCCTGCTTCTCCTGTCCCCTCGAATGCCACCTCAGCGATGCCCCCAGGATCCTCCTATGTCCCTTCTCTGTCCTCCTGAGGACACCTGTGTGTCCCCTTGCAGCCCCCCAGGACCCTCCTACATATTCTCATGCCCCCCCCAGTGTCACTCTGGCCCCCTGGAGCTCCCTGTGTCCCCTCGTAGCACACCAGGATCCCTTACATCCCTCTGTGCCCCCCCCAGGACCCCCTCCACCTTCTCAGGGCCCCCCCAGGGCTGTCTTATGTATCCTCATGGCCCCTCAGCCCCCTGCTGTGTGCCTCTATGGCCCCCCCAAACCCCCCCCCACGTCCCCTCACCACACCCCATGCCCCCGTAGCCCCGTCCTACGCCCGTTAGCCCCCAGTGACCCCCTCAGGAGGTGCTGGGGGGGCACGTCCCTGTCCCGGGGGGTGTCCCCCCCTCTTCCCCACTACCCCTCTGCGTCCCCAGGTGGGCAGCGCCCGGCACATGGTGCGGGTGGTGAACATCTCCACGGGGAAAGCGGCTCGGGGGGGAGCGGGCCGGCTACCTGGGCGAGTGCTAGCCCTTTGCTTCGACGCCCCGGGACGCGTCCTCTGGGCCGGTGACGACCGCGGCTCCGTCTCCTCCTTCCTCTGCGACCCCGCCACCGGTACGGGGTGGGGGGGCGTGTGAAAACAACAAGGTTTGGGAGGGTGGGGGGGAGCGATCCGGGGGTGCTGACCCCCCCCAATCCCCCTTCAGGGCGGCTAACAAAGGCCTCGCGGGTGGTGGTCCAGGCCGGCGGCTCCATCACCTCCCTCTCGGCTCGCGCCTGGGCCAGTCGCGAAGCCCCCGACCCCTCGCTGCTGGTCAACGCCTGCCCCGACCGCCTCCTGCTCTTCCGGTGCGTGGAGGGGGGGTTGGGGGGGGGGTGGGCTGGGGGGGGGGGATAGCCACAGGGCTCACCGTCTCTCCCCCCTCTCCGTTTCCCCCCCCCCCAGGGTGGTGGAGGAGGAAGGTTCGGGGGCTCCGGGGCTGCGGCTGCGACGCAGTTTCCCCACCCGGCACCGGGAGCAGCCCCTGAGGAGCTGCTTCTGCCCCCTCATGTCCTTCCGGCAGGGAGCCTGCGTGGGTAGGTGGGGGGCGTCTTTCGGGGGGGGGGGGGGGGGGCGGGGTGTGTGTGTGTGTTTGGGGGGGGCCATGGGGGGCTGGGGGGGCTGCATGGAGTGTTTGAGTGTCCTTTAGAGGGCGAGACTGATGCTCAGGTCCTTTCGGGGGGGGGGTGTGTGTGTGTCCTGATGCTCGGGTCATTTTTTGGGGGGGGGGGGGGGGGGGGGGGGGGATCCTGATGCTCAGGTCTTTTTGGGGGGGGAGATGTGGGGATTCTGGTGCTCGGGTCCCTTGTGGGGGGGGGATCCTGGTGCTGGGGTCCTCTTTTGGGGGGGGGATCCTGATACCCAGGTCCCTTTTTTTTTGGGGGGGGGGGGGGAGTGGGGCACGGGGAGAGATGCTGATACCTGGGCACCTTTTTGGGGGGGGGACACACCTGGGTCCATGATAAATCCCTGCACCAACACACAACTCCAACCCCCACCAACGGTGCCCCCTCCCTCTCTCCACGCCCCCCATCTGTGTCCCCCTCCCTCCCTGTCCCCCCGCAGTGACGGGCAGCGAAGACGCCTGCGTCCACTTTTTCGACGTGGGGCGGGCGGCCCCCCGGGCCACCGTCAACACCCTGCAGGGCCACGGCGGGGCCGTGCTGGCCGTGGCTTTCAACTGCGACGAGAGCCTGCTGGCCTCCAGCGACGCCGCCGGCACCGTCATCGTCTGGCGCCGGCAGCACGCCTGACCACCCCCACCCCCCCAAAAATCCGACCCCCCCCCACCCCCCCCTCCCCGGCAACGGCACAGACCCCCCACTGCCTTCAACAAGCGTGTTTGCACCCGCCGCGCTCTGGCTCAGAAAAGGTACTTGCGGCAAGCGGCGGCCCCGCACTTGCACTCGATGCGGCCCCGGGCCCGGGGGGAGCCCCCCAGCCCCCCCGCCGCCAGCCCGAAGTTGGAGTCCATGCGGGTGCTCTCGGCGTCCACGGGGTCCACTGTGGGGGGGGGAGAAGAGGGGGGGGAAATGGGGAGGGAAGGGGGGGGTGAGGGGGGTGATGGCACCCCACCCGCTACCACCCTCCCCACAGCTACGGCCTGGCTGCCCCCACATGTACCCCACGGCCATGGGGCAGGGGGAGGTGCTGTGGGGTGGCTGTGAGACAGGGGGGGCACCACGGGGCAGCCATGGGAGGTGCCGTGGGGCGGCTGTGGGGCAGGAGGAAGTGCCGTGGGGAGGCCTGTGAGGCAGGAGGGGGTGCCAGGGGGTGGCTGTGGGGCAGGGGGAGGTGCTGTGGGGCAGCTGTGGGGCAGGAGGGGGCACCATGGGGCAGGGGGAGGCACCACGGGGTGGCTGTGGGGTGGGGGGAGGTGCTGTGGGGCAGGGGGGGGCACCATGGGGCAGCTGTGGGAGGTGCCGTGGGGCAGCCATAGGGCAGAAGAGGTGCTGTGGGGAGGCTGTGGGGCAGGAGGGGACACCACGGGGCAGGGGGAGGCACCGTGGGGCAGCTGTGGGGCAGGGGGAGGCGCCAGGGGGCGTCCGTGCGAGGCGCCGTGGGGCGGGGGTAGGTGCCGTGGGGCGGCCGTGGGGCGGGGGTCGCCACGGGGGGTTACCGTGCATGTTGTAGTCGAAGGTGAGCTCCTCGCCGGCGCGGATGGGGCGGGTGGCGAAGAGGGCGATGCGTGGCAGCCGCTCGTCCAGGTTCTCGATGAAGACGTTGTAGACCTGCAGGTTGGGGTCACACTGCGGGGGGGGGAGAGAAGGGGGCATGGGTGGGCGTGGCAGCAAAGAGAGGGGGGGCGTGGACCTGGCAAAACCCCGCCCACCCCCACCCAGTGGCGAGATGCTGCTCCAACTGGACTGGGCTTGGGTGAAGCCCCGCCCCCAGGTGAATACCCACCCACCCCAGCGAAGCCCCGCCCCCTCATGCTGGGATTGAAGGCATTGGAGCACCTTCCCACTCTGGGCGGAGCTGTGGGAGGCTCCTCCCCCCGGGTAAAGCCCCACCCCTTCATGCTGTGATCAAAGGCATTAGGGCACATTCCCAGTGTGGGTGGAGCTACAGAGGCCCCGCCCCCTGACTGAAGCCCCCCCCCCCCCCGTGATCAAAAGCATTGGGGCCCATTCCCAGTGTGGGTGGAGCTGTGTGAGGCCCCGCCCCCAGGTGAAGCCCCACCCCCCGGGTGAAGCCCCACCCCCTCATGCTGTGATCAAAGGCATTAGGGCACATTCCCACTGTGGGTGGAGCTGTTGGAGGCCCCGCCTCCCAGGTCAAGCCCCACCCTCAGGTGAAGCCCCACCCCCCAGCGAAGCCCCACCCCCTCATGCTGGGATTGAAGGCATTAGGGCACCTTCCTGCTCTGGGCGGAGCTGCGGGAGGCCCTGCCCCCAGGCAAAGCCCCGCCCCCTTGTGCTGTGATCAAAGGCATTAGGGCCCATTCCCACTGTGGGCGGAGCCGTGGGAGGCCCCGCCCCCCCCCGGGTGAAGCCCCACCCCCCTCATGCTCTGAATCACTCAAGGGGCTGATCCCAGAGTGGGTGGAGCTTCATCGGGCCCCGCCCCCCTCCTCCTTTCCCTCCATGAATGAATTAAGAGCTTGGCCAGGCCATTCCCACCGTCGGGCGGAGCCGCGGGAGGCCCCTCCCCCCCAGCCAGGCCCCTCCCCCCCAGCCTCACACTGTGGTTGACGAAGTGGGAGATGTTTCCGTAGTGAGCGGCGTCCACGGTGTAAACGTCCTCCACGTAATCCAGGTCGAAGAGGTAGGTGGCTCCCTGCCGGTCGTAAACCTGCCCCCGCCGCTCCGCCTCTTCCGAGGTGATAATCTGGGAAAAAGGGGGGGGGGACACAAAGAGCCGTGACACCACCCCCTCTCAAGATACACCCCCTCTCGGTGTGTTGTCCCCCCCACCCCAAACCCCTCTTTCCTCTCACCTCTCCCACGTACTCCATGACGAAGCTGTTCTTGCGGATGCGCTGGAGGGTGCGGACCCCCCAGCCCCGGCCGTTGCCCGTACGGAAAATGCAGAGGTCGTAACGGATCCCCTTCTGCACCACCCGGTTGGGACAATCGGAACCGCACCGGCACCGGGAATTACACTCGTAGATGGGAAGCCCGGCTCGGATCCGCACTTGCCCGGATTCGTTGTAGGCGAATTTATTGTGGGAAGCGCCGGGGCAACAACCGTTGGCTCCCTCGGCCAAACAGTCGCGACACTCGCACCCCACGGCTACCGGCGTCAGGGTGATGCCGGCCCCCACCTTGTACTCGTTGATGTAAACGAAGTCCTGGGGGGGGCCGTGTAAATCCACCTCGTTCTCCACCACGATACGGCCCCGGTGGCTGCGGGTGTTGTTGAGGAGCCGTTCCCAGCAGCGAAGGGCCCGGCGTTGCTCCGCTTTCTGCAGGAGGTAGGAGGCGGCCCGGGGGGGTAAACCCCGGGGGCCGGGGCGTACGGGCCCCCCCGGGGCACGGGCCAGGTCCTGGTGTAACTGCTTCAGCAGCCCCTGGCACCGCAGGTTCTTGCGGGGTTCCCAGGTGTTGGCGGTCTCGGGGTACCCCCGCCACTTCACCAGGTAAAACTCCTCGTCCTGGAAGGGGGGACACACACACACTGTTTGGGGGGGAGGAGGGTCTTTGGGCCGGGGCGGGGGGGGGTCCTGGGGACAGCCCGGGGGGCTGGGGGGAAGTCCGGACACCCAGGGACGCTTGGTGACACTTGGTGACTAGGGATATCGGCGTCCCTGTGGGGGCCTCATGGGGATGGGGGGGTCCCAGGCCCCTGGGGACACTAAAAAGGACACTTTAAGTGACAAGGGACCCCCCCCACCCCCCAAGCCTTGACATCGAAGGAGACACTTGGGGTAATAAGGGACGTTCCCCTCCCCCTCCCCTTAAAGGGAACATTCACAGTGACATGGGACCCCCACAGGGTTGGAGGGGGGGGGGTCTCAGGCATCTAGGGACAATAAAGGGGACACTTAAAGTGACAAGGGACCCATCCCCCTTGACATTAAAGGGGACACTCGGGGTGAGGGGACCCACGTGCGGGGGCTGCGAGAGGCCTCGCAAGGTGAGGGGGGGGTCCCTGGGCACCCAGGGACATTAAAGGGGACACCTAAAGGAATAAGAGACACCCCCCACCCCACCCCCAACATAAAAGGGGGCACTCAGGGTGACAGGGGGCTGTGTTGCCCCCACCCCCCCCCCAACCCCTCCCCAAGGCCAGGGGGTTGTGGTGACATTAAAGGAATCCCTTGGCCCCCCCCCGTTTGTCACCCAGGGTTTGGGGGGGGGAAGGGGGTGCCCAGGGCTCACCCCGAGCTCAGGTGTGTGTGTGTGTCGTGTGTCGTTCCCCCCCCCCCCCAAACTCACCCGCACGCGTTTGTAGTCGCAGAGATATTCCACCTCGAACTCCCCCAGGCTGCGGCGCGAGACCCCCAGCGCCCGGCACCGCAGCCCCCGCAGCCGGCAGAGCTCCCGCAGGGCCCCCCATGACGACTTGCAGCAAACAGAGCAGCCTGGAGTGGGGGGGTGGGTGAGGGGGGGGGACAGGAACCCCCAGCACTGAGAACCGCCCCTCCCCCCCGCCCCTCCAGAACTGCCACACACCCCCCTTAAACGCCCAGACACCCCAAAACTCCCCCTGAACTGAACTCCCCCCACAGCCCCCAGACACACCTAGCACCAAGACTCCCCCCCCAGCACCGAGAACCCCCCCAGAACCGACACACACCCCCCCAAAGCACCCAGACACCCCAAAACTCCCCCAGAACCGCCCCCCCCCCAGCACCCAGACACACACCCCCAGTACCAAATGCCCCCCCCCCCAGAACTGAGGACCCCCAGCACTGAGACACCCCCCCCCCAGAAGCAAGACACCCCCCCCCCGAACCAACACACACACCCCCCAAGCGCCCAGACACCCCAAAACTCCCCCTGAATCGAACTCCCCCCCGCCCCCGGCAGCCAGACACTGCCCCCCCCCAGCCCAGCATGGAGACTTCCCCCCAGATCTCCCCAGCACTGAGCCCCCCCCAGCACCGAGACACCCCCCTCCAAGAACCAAGACACCCCCCCCCAGCAGTGCCCAGATCCCCCCCAAAACTCCCCCAGAACCAACACCACCCCCCTGCAGCGCCCAGACACC
>NW_027414421.1:0-10004 GCF_964106895.1 Numenius arquata
TTTGCCTCCCCGGCCGCCGGGGTCGGCGAGAGCCGGCGGCCCCCGCCGCGAGCCGCCCGGCGCCCCGCCGCGACGCGAGCTCGCCGGCCGCCGGCGGACTCGGGGACCGGCGGCCCCGATCCGGCGGCGGGTGCCGGCGCCGCCGGGCGCTCGCCGGCTTTCGCCTCTCGCGGTGGGCTTTTCCGTTCCGCTCGGTTTTGGCTCGGGGGGCTGCGGGCGGGGGGGAGAGGGGGGCTGTGTGAGGTCTTTGCGGGGGGGGAGGGGGTTGTGGGTGTACGCGCGGCGGGATGGGGGAGATTTTCCCCCTCGCCGTCATTTTCCCCCTTCTCCCCTTCCCCCCCTCCGCGGAGCAGCGGGGCGGGGGAGCGGGGGGTGGGCCCGCAGCTGCGCGCCCTGCGCATGCGCGCGTGTCCCCCCCACCCCCCGCCCGCGGTTGAAAGGCGGGGGTTCCCGCCGCGCTAACGGTCGCGGGCTCATTGGCGCCAAAGGCAGGGAAGGGAAAGGAGGGGATGCCGCTGCGGCAGCAGGCGAGAGCGCTCGGCGAGCAGGCGGGGAGCCCGGCGCAGAGGTAGGCAGGGGAGAGGGCGTGCGGGGCGCGGTCTCTCTTTTCGGAGAAAATTCCCGCTTGGCTCGGTTGCGGTTCTTTTCCTTCCTTCCTTCTGTCGGTTGGCAACCCGCGGCAGGGGCGGGCGGGCGGGCTGAAGGAGCGACCGGCCGTCCCCGCCGCCCGAGAAAGCAGGGCGGGAGCCGGGGCACGGGCAGGGCGGGGTAGAGACTCGGCAGCCGGGGTCAGAGACCGGTCGCGCCGCCGGGATTCCCCTCTCCCGCCGGGGCGCGGAGCCGGCGGGGGCTCCGCTGGGTCCTAAAGTCTCCCGTCGTCTTTCCCCGGGAGCGGCGAAACCTGCGGGCGGGAGGAGGAGCGGGTGGCCGGATTCGCCGTGAAGCGGGCGGTGGACGGGGGTGGGGGGGCGGCTTGAGGGCAAGAGGGGGGCCGGTGGGGGGGCGAGTTTCGCTCTCTGCGCGCGCGCGCGCGTCTGCCTCTGCCGCGCGCGAGGAGTTCGGGGAGGGGGGGGCTGTTGGGGGGTGCGGCGGCAGACGGGGGGGGGTTCGGGCTGGTGGGGGGGGCGAGGGGGGTCGGCGGGGGGGGATTTCCGCTCTTTGCTTTGCGTGCGCGCGTACCTGCCTCTGCCGCGCGCGAGGAGTTCGGGGAGGGGGGGGCTGTTGGGGGGTGCGGCGGCAGACGGGGGGGGTTCGGGCTGGGTGGGGGGGGGTGGGGAGGGGGTCGGCGGGAGCGTGTTTCTCTCTGCGTGCGCGCGTTTCTGCCTCTGCCGCCGGGATTCCCTTCTCCCGCCGGGGCGCGGAGCCGGCGGGGGCTCCGCTGGGTCCTAAAGTCTCCCGTCGTCTTTCCCCGGGAGCGGCGAAACCTGCGGGCGGGAGGAGGAGCGGGTGGCCGGATTCGCCGTGAAGCGGGCGGTGGACGGGGGTGGGGGTGGGGGGGCGGCTTGAGGGCAAGAGGGGGGCCGGTGGGGGGGCGAGTTTCGCTCTCTGCGCGCGCGCGCGTCTGCCTCTGCCGCGCGCGAGGAGTTCGGGGAGGGGGGGGCTGTTGGGGGGTGCGGCGGCAGACGGGGGGGGGTTCGGGCTGGTGGGGGGGGCGAGGGGGGTCGGCGGGGGGGGGATTTCCGCTCTTTGCTTTGCGTGCGCGCGTACCTGCCTCTGCCGCGCGCGAGGAGTTCGGGGAGGGGGGGGCTGTTGGGGGGTGCGGCGGCAGACGGGGGGGGGTTCGGGCTGGTGGGGGGGGCGAGGGGGGTCGGCGGGGGGGGATTTCCGCTCTTTGCTTTGCGTGCGCGCGTACCTGCCTCTGCCGCGCGCGAGGAGTTCGGGGAGGGGGGGGGCTGTTGGGGGGTGCGGCGGCAGACGGGGGGGTTCGGGCTGGGGGGCCTGCCGGGGCAGGCCCGCGTCCGTGGGCACGCGGTGGGCGGTGGCCGCGTGCGCGCAGGTGCGTGCCCGAGCGCGTGCGGCGGCAGGCGAGGGGTTCGGTTCCGGGGGCCTGCCGGGGGATGAGAGCGCGCTTGCGCGAAGCGAAAAGGCCCCGTAACGCTCTCGCTAACGTCGCCTTCTCTGTTACAGCCCGCCGGGTCGGCCGCGCCGATGTCCGGCTGCCACCCGTGCCCGCCTGCGGGCGCGGCCGCTCGGCTCTTCTGCCGGTCGAAACCCCGTCCCTGGGAAAGCAGCAGCAGCAGCCGCCGCCGCCGCCAGGGCCGTGTGCCCGGGCAGGGGCTGCCGGAGAGCCGGGCCGCCCTCCTGAGAAACGTCCGCCGTCGGCGGGAAGGGTGAGAACTGCCGAGAGGACGGTAAGGTAAGGCCCCGGCGGCCCGAGGCCAAGGGGGGGAACCGCTCCCTTCGCCGGCAGGGCGCCGTCGAGAGCCCCGCCGTCTCCCCCGGAGGGCTCGGCGCGCGTAAGACCCCCACGATCCCGGCCGTTAGAGCGTGCCCTGAAGGGAAGCCTCCCCCGGTCCTCCGTGCTCCGGTTGGGGGGGGGGTGGTGTGTGGTGGTGGTGGTGGGTGGGTGTGTGTGTCCAGTGCTTGGTGCCGGAGGCCGTCGGGAGAGCGACCGCAGCCTTCTCCGCCCGAGAGCCGCTGTCGGGAGGAATAGCCCTGAGCTCTCTTCTTCCTCATGCCCCCAGCCCCAGGTGCAGGCGGCCCCTCCGCGCCGAGGGCAGTTCTGTGGAGCAGCGTAAGCTAGCGTCCGGCTTGGAGATTCTCACGGCTGGCTTCTCTTCGGTACGTTCCAGTTCCTCAAACTTTTCCAGCGGGCGGGGGGGGGGAAGGGGGAAAAGCGCTTCTCCAACAGTCTGTCCCGGCAGCGCCACAGCGTCGTGGGCCGGAGAACCCGAAGGAGGCTCGTCTCGCCGCCTCACGGCATCGGCTCCGTCTGCGCCTTTCTTCGCGAGGGTTCCTCTAAGTCGGTCTCAGAAGCCGGGGTTACGGTGAGCTCGCTCCGGTAAGGAGCTCTTCCCTCGCTGCCTTCTGCCGTCGTCACACACGCGCCCCCCCCCGCCGCTGCCTTCGGGCCGTCCGCCTAGCGGGGAAGCTAAAGAGAAGGCCGGCCGGCCCGCCCCGTATTTAAAAAACACGCTCGCGCTCTTCCCCACAGGGAGCTGCCGATCTCCCGCCGTAGCGATAAGCGAAGGGATTTCTCCGAGCCGCCGCGTGGCTCCCGAGTTCCTCCGGCTCACGAGAGGGTAGGTCTGGGTGGTGCGGGAGTCGGGAACGTATCCCGGGAGAGCGCAAGCGCCTGCTCTGCCTGCAGAGGCGTCTCTCGCGCGTCCCCCGGAGCAGACCGGGCTCTCGTTTTTCACCGGGCTCTCGCCGGGAGCGATTCCGCCCCTTTGGGCGGCTGGAGAGCGTTTGTCTCCTGCGTGTTAGGGTCCCGAGGGCGCCTCGAGGACCCCGACGACCTTCGCCTGGCACCTGCGCCTGCACCCACCCGCCGCCGGCTCGCCTCTCGGGACTCGGCTGGCGTGCCCGTCCCCGCCCGTTTCAAGGGGCGGAGAGGGAGCTCTCCTCAGGTAAGGCGGCGTTTGCTTCCTAGCCGGGCTTTTGCTTTCAGCCGAAACTTTCCGCTTCCCGTTCTTCGTCGCGCCGGTCGGAGGCTCGAAAGCGTCCGTCAGCGGGGACGACGAAGGTCTGGGCCGCTCTAACGATGGGGCGCGCGCCCGCGAGGCTGCCGGGCTCTCTCTCCCTTTCCCGGCGTCGGCTCCCCTTTAGCGGCGTTGCGGAGCCGAAGCGGTTCTCCTGGACGCGGGCGGGACGGTAAGTAAGGCGTTGCGGGGACCCGGCTCCTTGCCGCGTAGGGCGTGTAAACGGCACCGTGCTTTTCCGCTTTTCCGGCTGGCGCGGCCGCGAGAAGGGTCGCACTTCTTCCCTTCCGTGGGCGGCGGACGCGCAGCTACGGCTGCCGGGCCGCTCTCGCCGAATGCCTCGCCTCTCGTCCGGTCCGATCCCCGCGGCCCGACCGCCTGAAGGTTTGCGCAAAGCCCCGGGCAAGGCCGCGTCGGTTTGCACGTCCCCGCGTCGGCCACGGGAAATATTTTGGCGGTCCCTCGACGAAGGGGTGAACTCGACGAGGCGCTTTGAGTCTTTCGGGTGGCTGCTGCCGTTGCTGTTCCGAAGAGCGGTCCGGGTGAGAGCGCCGGCGGTCGAGAGGCCTCCTGTGACCCGGTAGAGCCGGGTACTCGTCTGCCGAGGCGGGCTTGTTCTCTCGCCTCCCGGTGCGGGTGTCTATAGGTCAGAGGGCAGCGAGATGGCTCCTGCCAAAGGAAAGGCTGACGTTTCTAGCGACGCGAGGAAACGAAAAGCCCTTCCCGCAGCTTGCCGATACAACTCGCCGGGGGCGGCGGCGGCGGCGGCGGCGGCGGCGGCGCGTTTTGTCGGGCCGAGCGGCGGCCTTCTCGTGGGGGGGTGGGGGGAGGAGGCTCGGCGGCCCGAAGCCAGCCGTAGTCCGTGACGGCGCCTAGGTCGCCGTGACTCCCCTACGACGGTATCTGCCCTGACGTCCCTCCCTTCCTCTCTCCCCTCCAGCGTCCGGGTCTCGAGGAGAAGCAGGAGAGCGCCTTTCCGCCCCCCGCAGAAAGCAGCGGCTTCGCCCGAGGCCGGGCCCCCCCGCGTCGAGGTAGCCCGCCGACGTGCCGCCGCCGCGCCCGGGAGAGGTGGGTCAGGTAGGGGTCAGGACCGAGGCGGGGGGAAGGCGAGAGGGCCGCGCCACCCCCCCGGCCCGCTCGCGCCGGCTCTTGCGGGAAGGCCCACGTCCCACCCCACGTCCTGCCCCACAGGCCCCTTCTCTGCCCCACATCCCCCGTAACGGGATGAGAACCCCCTCCCTCTGCCCCACATGCTGCCCCACGGGCCCCTTCTCTGCCCCACATCCCCCCCAACGGCACCACACCCCCCTCCCTCTGCCCCACATCCTGCCCCACAGGCCCCCTCTCTGCCCCACATCCTGCCCCACAGGCCCCTTCTCTGCCCCACATCCCCCCCAACGGCACCACACCCCCCTCCCTCTGCCCCACATCCTGCCCCACAGGCCCCTTCTCTGCCCCACATCCCCCGTAACGGGATCAGAACCCCCTCCCTCTGCCCCACATCCTGCCCCACAGGCCCCTTCTCTGCCCCACATGCCCCCGTAACGGGATCAGAACCCCCTCCCTCTGCCCCACATCCTGCCCCACAGGCCCCTTCTCTGCCCCACACCCCCAGTAACGGGATCAGAACGCCCTCCCTCTGCCCCACATCCTGCCCCACAGGCCCCTTCTCTGCCCCACATGCCCCCGTAACGGGATCAGAACCCCCTCCCTTGGCCCCACATCCTGCCCCACAGGCCCCTTCTCTGCCCCACATTCCCCCGTAACGGGATCAGAACCCCCTCCCTCTGCCCCGCATCCTGCCCCACAGGCCCCTTCTCTGCCCCACATCCCCTGTAACGGGATGAGAACCCCCTCCCTCTGCCCCACATCCTGCCCCACAGGCCCCTTCTCTGCCCCACATTCCCCCGTAACGGGATCAGAACCCCCTCCCTCTGCCCCGCATCCTGCCCCACAGCCCCCTTCTCTGCCCCACATCCCCCGTAACGGGATGAGAACCCCCTCCCTCTGCCCCACATCCTGCCCCACAGGCCCCTTCTCTGCCCCACATCCCCCCCAACAGCACCACACCCCCCTCCCTCTGCCCCACATCCTGCCCCACAGGCCCCTTCTCTGCCCCACATTCCCCCGTAACGGGATCAGAACCCCCTCCCTCTGCCCCGCATCCTGCCCCACAGGCCCCTTCTCTGCCCCACATCCCCCATAACGGGATGAGAACCCCCTCCCTCTGCCCCACATCCTGCCCCACAGGCCCCTTCTCTGCCCCACATCCCCCCCAACAGCACCACACCCCCCTCCCTCTGCCCCACATCCTGCCCCACAGCCCCCTTCTCTGCCCCAAGTCCCCCATAACGGGATGAGAACCCCCTCCCCCTGCCCCGCATCCTGCCCCACAGGCCCCTTCTCTGCCCCACATCCCCCCCAACAGCACCACACCCCCCTCCCTCTGCCCCACATCCTGCCCCACAGCCCCCTTCTCTGCCCCAAGTCCCCCATAACGGGATGAGAACCCCCTCCCCCTGCCCCACATCCTGCCCCACAGGCCCCTTCTCTGCCCCACATGCCCCCCAACAGCACCAGAACCCCCTCCCTCTGCCCCGCATCCTGCCCCCCAACAGCACCAGAACCCCCTCCCTCTGCCCCGCATCCTGCCCCACAGGCCTCTTCTCTGCCCCACATCCCCCGTAACGGGATCAGAACGCCCTCCCTCTGCCCCACATCCTGCCCCACAGGCCCCTTCTCTGCCCCACATGCCCCCGTAACGGGATCAGAACCCCCTCCCTCTGCCCCACATCCTGCCCCACAGGCCCCTTCTCTGCCCCACATGCCCCCGTAACGGGATCAGAACGCCCTCCCTCTGCCCCACATCCTGCCCCACAGGCCCCTTCTCTGCCCCACATGCCCCCGTAACGGGATCAGAACCCCCTCCCTCTGCCCCGCATCCTGCCCCACAGGCCCCTTCTCTGCCCCACATTCCCCCGTAACGGGATCAGAACCCCCTCCCTCTGCCCCGCATCCTGCCCCACAGCCCCCTTCTCTGCCCCACATCCCCCGTAACGGGATGAGAACCCCCTCCCTCTGCCCCACATCCTGCCCCACAGGCCCCTTCTCTGCCCCACATCCCCCCCAACAGCACCACACCCCCCTCCCTCTGCCCCACATCCTGCCCCACAGGCCCCTTCTCTGCCCCACATTCCCCCGTAACGGGATCAGAACCCCCTCCCTCTGCCCCGCATCCTGCCCCACAGGCCCCTTCTCTGCCCCACATCCCCCGTAACGGGATGAGAACCCCCTCCCTCTGCCCCACATCCTGCCCCACAGGCCCCTTCTCTGCCCCACATCCCCCCCAACAGCACCACACCCCCCTCCCTCTGCCCCACATCCTGCCCCACAGGCCCCTTCTCTGCCCCAAGTCCCCCATAACGGGATGAGAACCCCCTCCCCCTGCCCCGCATCCTGCCCCACAGGCCCCTTCTCTGCCCCACATCCCCCCCAACAGCACCACACCCCCCTCCCTCTGCCCCACATCCTGCCCCACAGCCCCCTTCTCTGCCCCAAGTCCCCCATAACGGGATGAGAACCCCCTCCCCCTGCCCCACATCCTGCCCCACAGGCCCCTTCTCTGCCCCACATGCCCCCCAACAGCACCAGAACCCCCTCCCTCTGCCCCGCATCCTGCCCCCCAACAGCACCAGAACCCCCTCCCTCTGCCCCGCATCCTGCCCCACAGGCCCCTTCTCTGCCCCACATCCCCCGTAACGGGATCAGAACGCCCTCCCTCTGCCCCACATCCTGCCCCACAGGCCCCTTCTCTGCCCCACATGCCCCCGTAACGGGATCAGAACCCCCTCCCTCTGCCCCACATCCTGCCCCACAGGCCCCTTCTCTGCCCCACATGCCCCCGTAACGGGATCAGAACGCCCTCCCTCTGCCCCACATCCTGCCCCACAGGCCCCTTCTCTGCCCCACATGCCCCCGTAACGGGATCAGAACCCCCTCCCTCTGCCCCACATCCTGCCCCACAGGCCCCTTCTCTGCCCCACATGCCCCCCAACAGCACCAGAACCCCCTCCCTCTGCCCCGCATCCTGCCCCCCAACAGCACCAGAACCCCCTCCCTCTGCCCCGCATCCTGCCCCACAGGCCTCTTCTCTGCCCCACATCCCCCCCAACGGCACCAGAACCCCCTCCCTCTGCCCCGCATCCTGCCCCACAGGCCTCTTCTCTGCCCCACATCCCCCGTAACGGGATCAGAACCCCTTCCCTCTGCCCCACATCCTGCCCCACAGGCCCCTTCTCTGCCCCACACCCCCCGTAACGGGATCAGAACCCCCTCCCTCTGCCCCACATGCTGCCCCACGGGCCCCTTCTCTGCCCCACATCCCCCCCAACGGCACCACACCCCCCTCCCTCTGCCCCACATGCTGCCCCACAGCCCCCTTCTCTGCCCCAAGTCCCCCATAACGGGATGAGAACCCCCTCCCTCTGCCCCACATCCTGCCCCACAGGCCCCTTCTCTGCCCCACATGCCCCCCAACAGCACCAGAACCCCCTCCCTCTGCCCCGCATCCTGCCCCCCAACAGCACCACACCCCCCTCCCTCTGCCCCACATGCTGCCCCACAGCCCCCTTCTCTGCCCCAAGTCCCCCCTAACGGGATGAGGACCCCCTCCCTCTGCCCCACATCCTGCCCCACAGGCCGGCGGATGGAGAAGAAGCCCCCCCCCGGGGAGAGGCAGCCGGGGCGCCGGGCCGCCTCAAGTCGCCCGCCGCCCTCCCTCGGGCTGGGGCCGGGGGACGCCCGAGGAACCAGACGGGGCCAGAAAGGCAACGAAGAGGCGGCGCTCGACCGAAGAAAGGACGGAAGAAACGGACCCGGGAACAAATGAGTTCTAACGGACGGTGCCCGTAAGAATTAAAGGAAGGAAGGCAGGAACGCGAGCGAGCCAGCGGCTGGGCGCGGGCGGGGCGTGCGCCCGCCTGTCTGTCCGCGGGACTCTCGGGGCGGCGGGGGGCTCGGGGCGGAGGGCCTTCCTCGGGGAGGGGAGGATGGCGACGCGCCGAGGCCGCGGCGAGACGGAGAGGAACGACGCGCGCGCGCGCACCCCCCCCCCCACCTCCCCCCGACCCTACCCCCCAGAAGTACAAAATAAAAGAAAGAAATAATGAGAAAAACAGAGACGGGGGGGCGTGTGTGGTGTGGGGGTGTGTGGGGGGGGGGGGGGAGGGGGGGCACAGACGGGGGGCACGGGGAGGAACAACGCATGCGCGCGCAGGCCCCCCACCCCCCATGAAATAAACAAACAAATACATTTCAAAAAAAGTAAAACATAACACTAAAGAAAAAGACGGGGGCGGGGTGGAGGAATACGCGCACGCCACCCTCGACCCCACCCCCAGCCCACCCCCCGAAAACTAATAAATAAATAAATAATACAAAGGCGGGGGGGGGGGAACAATACACGGGCATGCGCGCGCACACCCCCCCCCCCCCCCCCCGAAATAAATAAATAAATAAATAGATTGATTAATTTTAAAAATTTAGAAAATAATTTAAAAAAAGACACGGGGGAGGGGGGGGCGGCCCGGGGTGGAGAGCAATACGCACGCGCACACCACCCCCCACCCCACCCCACTACATAAATGAATAAATAAATAAATTCTGAGACAAAACAGGTAAGGGTGGGGTGGGGGGAGGGTATGGGGGGTGGGGAAGAAACGATACGCGGCCGCGCCCATGCGCGCCCCCCCCTTTAAATAAATAAGCGAATGAATCAATGAATATAAAATCCGGGGGGGGGGGGGTGGGCTTGGTGGAATAATACACGCGCGCGCGCGCGCCCCCCCCCCCACCCCCCCGCGCCCCCCCCCCCCCCAAAACCTACTAAATGAATAAATAATGAGAAAAAGGGGGGGGACGGACACGACGACGACGACGACGACGACGACAACACGCGCGCGCGCGCACCCCCTACGTAATAAACGAATGAAGGAAGGAACGAATGAATGAAAGAAACGGGGGGGGGGGGGGTGGGGGGGGGCGAGGGAGGAACGATACACAGACGCGCGTGCGCACGCTCCCACCCCCCCACCCCCCCCCACCCCACCCCCCCCGTTTAATTAAATAAATAAAGAAAACCGAACAGAACGGGGGGGGAGGGGAGAGGGGAGAGGAACAACGCACACCCGCCCACCCCCGCCCCCCCCGCAAATGAAAAGTAACTAACTAACTAAATAAAACCAGACAGACAGAACGGGGGGAGGGGAGGTTGGGGGCGCCGGAACAGGACACACACACGCGCGCCCCCCCCCCGCCCGAATGAACGAATAAACACATAAACGGGAAAATTAAACTAAATAAATA
>NW_027414422.1:0-51160 GCF_964106895.1 Numenius arquata
CTCTACAGGCCCCTAGGGAACACCACAGGCCCCTACAGGAACCCTGCAGAACCCTCCTGGAAACCTTACTGAACCCTACAGACTCCTACAACTGCTGCGGCACTTACACAACCCTACAGGCCCCCACGGAACACTGCCAGCCCCTACGGAAGGAACCTTACGGACCCCTACAGAACACTACTGGCTCCTGCGGTACTCTACAGGCCTCTAGGGAACCTACGAAGCTCTACGGAACCCTATGGATCCTTACGGAACAGTACGGGCCCCTTCAGACCTCTGCGGGCACTTATGGAAACCTACAGGACCCTACGGAACTGTACGAGACTCTAGAGGCCCCTAGGGAACACTACAGGCCCCTACGGAACCGTACGAGACTCTACAAGCCCCTAGGGAACACCACAGGCCCCTACGGAACCCTACACTACCCTCTGGAAACTTATGGAACCCTACAAGCTCCTACCAACACCTGCGGGCACTTACACAACCCTACAGGCCCCTACTAAAGTCTACGGGACTCCACGGGCCCCTAGGGAAGCCTACAGATTTCAACGGAACCCTACGAGCCCCTCTGGAACCCTACAGAATACTCCAGGACCCGACAGCACTCTACAAGACCCTTAGCAACACAACGGAACCTCACTAAAACCCTATGGGCTCCTCCAGAACACTGCAGGTGCCTACGGAACCCTACAGACCCCTACGGAATACTACCAGCCGCTACGGAAACCTATGGCCCCTACGGAACTCTACGGAACCTGACAGAAACACTGTGCGCCCCTACAGGCCCTTGCGGGCACTTGCAGAACTCTGCAGGAACCCACGGAACTTTATGGAACCCTACCAGCCCCTACGGAAGCCTAAAGACCCTTGCAGGCAGTTACGGAACGGTACAGGGCCCTAGGGAACGTTACCAGCCACTACGGAACTCTACGGGCCCCTACGGAACCCTGCAGAACCCTCCAGAACCTTACAGAATCCCACGGATTCCTACAGACTGCTGCGGGCACTTACTCAACCCTAGAGGACCCTACGGAACACTGCCAGCCCCTATGGAAGGAACCCTACGGGCCCCTACAGAACACTACTGGCTCCTGCGGTACTCTACAGGCTTCTAGGGCACCTACGAAGCTCTACGGAGCCTTATGGATCCTTACGGAACAGTACGGGCCCCTTCAGAACTCTGCGGGCGCTTATGAAAACCTACAGGACCCTACGGAACCGTACGAGACTCTACAGGCCCCTAGGGAACACTACAGGCCCCTACGGAACCCTACACAACCCTCTGGAAACTTATGGCACCCTACAAGCTCCTACCAACCCCTGCGGGCACTTACACAACCCTACAGGCCCCTACGGAAATCTACGGGACTCCACGGGCCCCTAGGGAAGCCTACAGATTTCAACGGAACCCTACCAGCCCCTCTGGAACCCTACAGAATACTCCAGGACCCGACAGCACTCTACAAGACCCTTAGCAACACAACGGAACCTCACTAAAACCCTATGGGCTCCGTCAGAACACTGCAGGTGCCTACGGAACGCTACAGACCCCTACAGAACCCTACAGACACCTGCGGACACTTACAGAATCCTGCAGGCCCCTACAGAACCCTACAGGTCCATACAGAACCCCACAGGGCCCTACGGAACTTTACCAGCCACTACGGAACTCTACGGGCCCCTACAGAACCCTGCAGAACCCTCCAGAACCTTACAGAATCCCACAGACTCCTACAGACTGCTGCGGGCACTTACACAACCCTACAGGCCCCCACGGAACACTGCCAGCCCCTACGGAAGGAACCTTACGGACCCCTACAGAACACTACTGGCTCCTGCGGTACTCTACAGGCCTCTAGGGAACCTACGAAGCTCTACGGAACCCTATGGATCCTTACGGAACAGTACGGGCCCCTTCAGACCTCTGCGGGCACTTATGGAAACCTACAGGACCCTACGGAACTGTACGAGACTCTAGAGGCCCCTAGGGAACACTACAGGCCCCTACGGAACCGTACGAGACTCTACAAGCCCCTAGGGAACACCACAGGCCCCTACGGAACCCTACACTACCCTCTGGAAACTTATGGAACCCTACAAGCTCCTACCAACCCCTGCGGGCACTTACACAACCCTACAGGCCCCTACTAAAGTCTACGGGACTCCACGGGCCCCTAGGGAAGCCTACAGATTTCAACGGAACCCTACGAGCCCCTCTGGAACCCTACAGAATACTCCAGGACCCGACAGCACTCTACAAGACCCTTAGCAACACAACGGAACCTCACTAAAACCCTATGGGCTCCTCCAGAACACTGCAGGTGCCTACGGAACCCTACAGACCCCTACGGAATACTACCAGCCGCTACGGAAACCTATGGCCCCTACGGAACTCTACGGAACCTGACAGAAACACTGTGCGCCCCTACAGGCCCTTGCGGGCACTTGCAGAACTCTGCAGGAACCCACGGAACTTTATGGAACCCTACCAGCCCCTACGGAAGCCTAAAGACTCTTGCAGGCAGTTACGGAACGGTACAGGGCCCTAGGGAACGTTACCAGCCACTACGGAACTCTACGGGCCCCTACGGAACCCTGCAGAACCCTCCAGAACCTTACAGAATCCCACGGATTCCTACAGACTCCTGCGGGCACTTACTCAACCCTAGAGGACCCTACGGAACACTGCCAGCCCCTATGGAAGGAACCCTACGGGCCCCTACAGAACACTACTGGCTCCTGCGGTACTCTACAGGCTTCTAGGGCACCTACGAAGCTCTACGGAGCCTTATGGATCCTTACGGAACAGTACGGGCCCCTTCAGAACTCTGCGGGCGCTTATGAAAACCTACAGGACCCTACGGAACCGTACGAGACTCTACAGGCCCCTAGGGAACACTACAGGCCCCTACGGAACCCTACACAACCCTCTGGAAACTTATGGCACCCTACAAGCTCCTACCAACCCCTGCGGGCACTTACACAACCCTACAGGCCCCTACGGAAATCTACGGGACTCCACGGGCCCCTAGGGAAGCCTACAGATTTCAACGGAACCCTACCAGCCCCTCTGGAACCCTACAGAATACTCCAGGACCCGACAGCACTCTACAAGACCCTTAGCAACACAACGGAACCTCACTAAAACCCTATGGGCTCCGTCAGAACACTGCAGGTGCCTACGGAACGCTACAGACCCCTACAGAACCCTACAGACACCTGCGGACACTTACAGAATCCTGCAGGCCCCTACAGAACCCTACAGGTCCATACAGAACCCCACAGGGCCCTACGGAACTTTACCAGCCACTACGGAACTCTACGGGCCCCTACAGAACCCTGCAGAACCCTCCAGAACCTTACAGAATCCCACAGACTCCTACAGACTGCTGCGGGCACTTACACAACCCTACAGGCCCCCACGGAACACTGCCAGCCCCTACGGAAGGAACCTTACGGACCCCTACAGAACACTACTGGCTCCTGCGGTACTCTACAGGCCTCTAGGGAACCTACGAAGCTCTACGGAACCCTATGGATCCTTACGGAACAGTACGGGCCCCTTCAGACCTCTGCGGGCACTTATGGAAACCTACAGGACCCTACGGAACTGTACGAGACTCTAGAGGCCCCTAGGGAACACTACAGGCCCCTACGGAACCGTACGAGACTCTACAGGCCCCTAGGGAACACCACAGGCCCCTACGGAACCCTACACTACCCTCTGGAAACTTATGGAACCCTACAAGCTCCTACCAACCCCTGCGGGCACTTACACAACCCTACAGGTCCCTACGGAAATCTATGGGACTCCACGGTCCCCTAGGGAAGCCTACAGATTTCAACAGAACCCTACGAGCCCCTCTGGAACCCTACAGAATACTCCAGGACCCGACAGCACTCTACAAGACCCTTAGCAACACAACGGAACCTCACTAAAACCCTATGGGCTCCTCCAGAACACTGCAGGTGCCTACGGAACCCTACAGACCCCTACGGAATACTACCAGCCACTACGGAAACCTATGGCCCCTATGGAACTCTACGGAACCTGACAGAAACACTGTGGGCTCCTACAGGCCCTTGCAGGCACTTGCAGAACTCTGCAGGAACCCACGGAACTTTATGGAACCCTACCAGCCCCTACGGAAGCCTAAAGACTCTTGCAGGCAGTTACGGAACGGTACAGGGCCCTAGGGAACGTTACCAGCCACTACGGAACTCTACGGGCCCCTACGGAACCCTGCAGAACCCTCCAGAACCTTACAGAATCCCACGGATTCCTACAGACTGCTGCGGGCACTTACTCAACCCTAGAGGACCCTACGGAACACTGCCAGCCCCTATGGAAGGAACCCTACGGGCCCCTACAGAACACTACTGGCTCCTGCGGTACTCTACAGGCTTCTAGGGCACCTACGAAGCTCTACGGAGCCTTATGGATCCTTACGGAACAGTACGGGCCCCTTCAGAACTCTGCGGGCGCTTATGAAAACCTACAGGACCCTACGGAACCGTACGAGACTCTACAGGCCCCTAGGGAACACTACAGGCCCCTACGGAACCCTACACAACCCTCTGGAAACTTATGGCACCCTACAAGCTCCTACCAACCCCTGCGGGCACTTACACAACCCTACAGGCCCCTACGGAAATCTACGGGACTCCACGGGCCCCTAGGGAAGCCTACAGATTTCAACGGAACCCTACCAGCCCCTCTGGAACCCTACAGAATACTCCAGGACCCGACAGCACTCTACAAGACCCTTAGCAACACAACGGAACCTCACTAAAACCCTATGGGCTCCGTCAGAACACTGCAGGTGCCTACGGAACGCTACAGACCCCTACAGAACCCTACAGACACCTGCGGACACTTACAGAATCCTGCAGGCCCCTACAGAACCCTACAGGTCCATACAGAACCCCACAGGGCCCTACGGAACTTTACCAGCCACTACGGAACTCTACGGGCCCCTACAGAACCCTGCAGAACCCTCCAGAACCTTACAGAATCCCACAGACTCCTACAGACTGCTGCGGGCACTTACACAACCCTACAGGCCCCCACGGAACACTGCCAGCCCCTACGGAAGGAACCTTACGGACCCCTACAGAACACTACTGGCTCCTGCGGTACTCTACAGGCCTCTAGGGAACCTACGAAGCTCTACGGAACCCTATGGATCCTTACGGAACAGTACGGGCCCCTTCAGACCTCTGCGGGCACTTATGGAAACCTACAGGACCCTACGGAACTGTACGAGACTCTAGAGGCCCCTACGGAACACTACAGGCCCCTACGGAACCGTACGAGACTCTACAGGCCCCTAGGGAACACCACAGGCCCCTACGGAACCCTACACTACCCTCTGGAAACTTATGGAACCCTACAAGCTCCTACCAACCCCTGCGGGCACTTACACAACCCTACAGGCCCCTACTAAAGTCTACGGGACTCCACGGGCCCCTAGGGAAGCCTACAGATTTCAACGGAACCCTAGCAGCCCCTCTGGAACCCTACAGAATACTCCAGGACCCGACAGCACTCTACAAGACCCTTAGCAACACAACGGAACCTCACTAAAACCCTATGGGCTCCTCCAGAACACTGCAGGTGCCTACGGAACCCTACAGACCCCTACGGAATACTACCAGCCACTACGGAAACCTATGGCCCCTATGGAACTCTACGGAACCTGACAGAAACACTGTGGGCTCCTACAGGCCCTTGCAGGCACTTGCAGAACTCTGCAGGAACCCACGGAACTTTATGGAACCCTACCAGCCCCTACGGAAGCCTAAAGACCCTTGCAGGCAGTTACGGAACGGTACAGGGCCCTGGGGAATGTTACCAGCCACCACGGAACTCTACGGGCCCCTACGGAACCCTGCAGAACCCTCCAGAACCTTACAGAATCCCACGGATTCCTACAGACTGCTGCGGGCACTTACTCAACCCTAGAGGACCCTAGAGAAGACTGCCAGCCCCTACAGAACCCTACAGGTCCATACAGAACCCCACAGGGCCCTACGGAACTTTACCAGCCACTACGGAACTCTACGGGCCCCTACAGAACCCTGCAGAACCCTCCAGAACCTTACAGAATCCCACAGACTCCTACAGACTGCTGCGGGCACTTACACAACCCTACAGGCCCCTACGGAACACTGCCAGCCCCTACGGAAGGAACCTTACGGGCCCCTACAGAACACTACTGGCTCCTGCGGTACTCTACAGGCTTCTAGGGAACTTACGAAGCTCTACGGAACCCTATGGATCCTTACGGAACAGTACGGGCCCCTTCAGACCTCTGCAGGCGCTTATGGAAACCTACAGGACCCTACGGAACTGTACGAGACTCTAGAGGCCCCTAGGGAACACCACAGGCCCCTACGGAACCCTACACAACCCTCTGGAAACTTATGGCACCCTACAAGCTCCTACCAACCCCTGCGGGCACTTACACAACCCTACAGGTCCCTACGGAAATCTATGGGACTCCACGGTCCCCTAGGGAAGCCTACAGATTTCAACGGAACCCTACGAGCCCCTCTGGAACCCTACAGAATACTCCAGGACCCGACAGCACTCTACAAGACCCTTAGCAACACAACGGAACCTCACTAAAACCCTATGGGCTCCTCCAGAACACTGCAGGTGCCTACGGAACCCTACAGACCCCTACGGAATACTACCAGCCACTACGGAAACCTATGGCCCCTATGGAACTCTACGGAACCTGACAGAAACACTGTGGGCCCCTACAGGCCCTTGCAGGCACTTGCAGAACTCTGCAGGAACCCACGGAACTTTATGGAACCCTACCAGCCCCTACGGAAGCCTAAAGACTCTTGCAGGCAGTTACGGAACGGTACAGGGCCCTGGGGAATGTTACCAACCACTACGGAACTCTACGGCCCCTACAGAACCCTGCAGAACCCTCCAGAACCTTACAGAATCCCACGGATTCCTACAGACTCCTGCGGGCACTTACTCAACCCTAGAGGACCCTACGGAACACTGCCAGCCCCTATGGAAGGAACCCTACGGGCCCCTACAGAACACTACTGGCTCCTGCGGTACTCTACAGGCTTCTAGGGCACCTACGAAGCTCTACGGAGCCCTATGGATCCTTACGGAACAGTACGGGCCCCTTCAGACCTCTGCGGGCGCTTATGGAAACCTACAGGACCCTACGGAACTGTACGAGACTCTAGAGGCCCCTAGGGAACACTACAGGCCCCTACGGAAACGTACGAGATTCTACAGGCCCCTAGGGAACACCACAGGCCCCTACGGAAACGTACGAGATTCTATAGGCCCCTAGGGAACACCACAGGCCCCTACGGAACCCTACACAACCCTCTGGAAACTTATGGCACCCTACAAGCTCCTACCAACCCCTGCGGGCACTTACACAACCCTACAGGTCCCTACGGAAATCTACGGGACTCCACGGGCCCCTAGGGAAGCCTACAGATTTCAACGGAACCCTAGCAGCCCCTCTGGAACCCTACAGAATACTCCAGGACCAGACAGCACTCTACAAGACCCTTAGCAACACAACGGAACCTCACTAAAACCCTATGGGCTCCTCCAGAACACTGCAGGTGCCTACGGAACCCTACAGACCCCTACGGAATACTACCAGCCGCTACGGAAACCTATGGCCCCTACGGAACTCTACGGAACCTGACAGAAACACTGTGCGCCCCTACAGGCCCTTGCGGGCACTTGCAGAACTCTGCAGGAACCCACGGAACTTTATGGAACCCTACCAGCCCCTATGGAAGCCTAAAGACCCTTGCAGGCAGTTACGGAACGGTACAGGGCCCTAGGGAACGTTACCAGCCACTACGGAACTCTACGGGCCCCTACGGAACCCTGCAGAACCCTCCAGAACCTTACAGAATCCCACGGATTCCTACAGAGTGCTGCGGGCACTTACTCAACCCTAGAGGACCCTAGAGAAGACTGCCAGCCCCTACAGAACCCTACAGGTCCATACAGAACCCCACAGGGCCCTACGGAACTTTACCAGCCACTACGGAACTCTACGGGCCCCTACAGAACCCTGCAGAACCCTCCAGAACCTTACAGAATCCCACAGACTCCTACAGACTGCTGCGGGCACTTACACAACCCTACAGGCCCCCACGGAACACTGCCAGCCCCTACGGAAGGAACCTTACGGACCCCTACAGAACACTACTGGCTCCTGCGGTACTCTACAGGCCTCTAGGGAACCTACGAAGCTCTACGGAACCCTATGGATCCTTACGGAACAGTACGGGCCCCTTCAGACCTCTGCGGGCACTTATGGAAACCTACAGGACCCTACGGAACTGTACGAGACTCTAGAGGCCCCTACGGAACACTACAGGCCCCTACGGAACCGTACGAGACTCTACAGGCCCCTAGGGAACACCACAGGCCCCTACGGAACCCTACACTACCCTCTGGAAACTTATGGAACCCTACAAGCTCCTACCAACCCCTGCGGGCACTTACACAACCCTACAGGCCCCTACTAAAGTCTACGGGACTCCACGGGCCCCTAGGGAAGCCTACAGATTTCAACGGAACCCTAGCAGCCCCTCTGGAACCCTACAGAATACTCCAGGACCCGACAGCACTCTACAAGACCCTTAGCAACACAACGGAACCTCACTAAAACCCTATGGGCTCCTCCAGAACACTGCAGGTGCCTACGGAACCCTACAGACCCCTACGGAATACTACCAGCCACTACGGAAACCTATGGCCCCTATGGAACTCTACGGAACCTGACAGAAACACTGTGGGCTCCTACAGGCCCTTGCAGGCACTTGCAGAACTCTGCAGGAACCCACGGAACTTTATGGAACCCTACCAGCCCCTACGGAAGCCTAAAGACCCTTGCAGGCAGTTACGGAACGGTACAGGGCCCTGGGGAATGTTACCAGCCACCACGGAACTCTACGGGCCCCTACGGAACCCTGCAGAACCCTCCAGAACCTTACAGAATCCCACGGATTCCTACAGACTGCTGCGGGCACTTACTCAACCCTAGAGGACCCTAGAGAAGACTGCCAGCCCCTACAGAACCCTACAGGTCCATACAGAACCCCACAGGGCCCTACGGAACTTTACCAGCCACTACGGAACTCTACGGGCCCCTACAGAACCCTGCAGAACCCTCCAGAACCTTACAGAATCCCACAGACTCCTACAGACTGCTGCGGGCACTTACACAACCCTACAGGCCCCTACGGAACACTGCCAGCCCCTACGGAAGGAACCTTACGGGCCCCTACAGAACACTACTGGCTCCTGCGGTACTCTACAGGCTTCTAGGGAACTTACGAAGCTCTACGGAACCCTATGGATCCTTACGGAACAGTACGGGCCCCTTCAGACCTCTGCAGGCGCTTATGGAAACCTACAGGACCCTACGGAACTGTACGAGACTCTAGAGGCCCCTAGGGAACACCACAGGCCCCTACGGAACCCTACACAACCCTCTGGAAACTTATGGCACCCTACAAGCTCCTACCAACCCCTGCGGGCACTTACACAACCCTACAGGTCCCTACGGAAATCTATGGGACTCCACGGTCCCCTAGGGAAGCCTACAGATTTCAACGGAACCCTACGAGCCCCTCTGGAACCCTACAGAATACTCCAGGACCCGACAGCACTCTACAAGACCCTTAGCAACACAACGGAACCTCACTAAAACCCTATGGGCTCCTCCAGAACACTGCAGGTGCCTACGGAACCCTACAGACCCCTACGGAATACTACCAGCCACTACGGAAACCTATGGCCCCTATGGAACTCTACGGAACCTGACAGAAACACTGTGGGCCCCTACAGGCCCTTGCAGGCACTTGCAGAACTCTGCAGGAACCCACGGAACTTTATGGAACCCTACCAGCCCCTACGGAAGCCTAAAGACTCTTGCAGGCAGTTACGGAACGGTACAGGGCCCTGGGGAATGTTACCAACCACTACGGAACTCTACGGCCCCTACAGAACCCTGCAGAACCCTCCAGAACCTTACAGAATCCCACGGATTCCTACAGACTCCTGCGGGCACTTACTCAACCCTAGAGGACCCTACGGAACACTGCCAGCCCCTATGGAAGGAACCCTACGGGCCCCTACAGAACACTACTGGCTCCTGCGGTACTCTACAGGCTTCTAGGGCACCTACGAAGCTCTACGGAGCCCTATGGATCCTTACGGAACAGTACGGGCCCCTTCAGACCTCTGCGGGCGCTTATGGAAACCTACAGGACCCTACGGAACTGTACGAGACTCTAGAGGCCCCTAGGGAACACTACAGGCCCCTACGGAAACGTACGAGATTCTACAGGCCCCTAGGGAACACCACAGGCCCCTACGGAAACGTACGAGATTCTATAGGCCCCTAGGGAACACCACAGGCCCCTACGGAACCCTACACAACCCTCTGGAAACTTATGGCACCCTACAAGCTCCTACCAACCCCTGCGGGCACTTACACAACCCTACAGGTCCCTACGGAAATCTACGGGACTCCACGGGCCCCTAGGGAAGCCTACAGATTTCAACGGAACCCTAGCAGCCCCTCTGGAACCCTACAGAATACTCCAGGACCAGACAGCACTCTACAAGACCCTTAGCAACACAACGGAACCTCACTAAAACCCTATGGGCTCCTCCAGAACACTGCAGGTGCCTACGGAACCCTACAGACCCCTACGGAATACTACCAGCCGCTACGGAAACCTATGGCCCCTACGGAACTCTACGGAACCTGACAGAAACACTGTGCGCCCCTACAGGCCCTTGCGGGCACTTGCAGAACTCTGCAGGAACCCACGGAACTTTATGGAACCCTACCAGCCCCTATGGAAGCCTAAAGACCCTTGCAGGCAGTTACGGAACGGTACAGGGCCCTAGGGAACGTTACCAGCCACTACGGAACTCTACGGGCCCCTACGGAACCCTGCAGAACCCTCCAGAACCTTACAGAATCCCACGGATTCCTACAGACTGCTGCGGGCACTTACTCAACCCTAGAGGACCCTAGAGAAGACTGCCAGCCCCTACAGAACCCTACAGGTCCATACAGAACCCCACAGGGCCCTACGGAACTTTACCAGCCACTACGGAACTCTACGGGCCCCTACAGAACCCTGCAGAACCCTCCAGAACCTTACAGAATCCCACAGACTCCTACAGACTGCTGCGGGCACTTACACAACCCTACAGGCCCCCACGGAACACTGCCAGCCCCTACGGAAGGAACCTTACGGGCCCCTACAGAACACTACTGGCTCCTGCGGTACTCTACAGGCCTCTAGGGCACCTACGAAGCTCTACGGAACCCTATGGATCCTTACGGAACAGTACGGGCCCCTTCAGACCTCTGCGGGCGCTTATGGAAACCTACAGGACCCTACGGAACTGTACGAGACTCTAGAGGCCCCTACGGAACACTACAGGCCCCTACGGAACCGTACGAGACTCTAGAGGCCCCTAGGGAACACCACAGGCCCCTACGGAACCCTACACTACCCTCTGGAAACTTATGGAACCCTACAAGCTCCTACCAACCCCTGCGGGCACTTACACAACCCTACAGGCCCCTACTAAAGTCTACGGGACTCCACGGGCCCCTAGGGAAGCCTACAGATTTCGACGGAACCCTACAAGCCCCTCTGGAACCCTACAGAATACTCCAGGACCCGACAGCACTCTACAAGACCCTTAGCAACACAACGGAACCTCACTAAAACCCTATGGGCTCCTACAGAACACTGCAGGTGCCTACGGAACCCTACAGACCCCTACGGAACCCTACAGACACCTGCGGGCACTTACAGAAGCCTCAGGCCCCTACAGAACCCTACAGGTCCATACAGAACCCCACAGGGCCCTACGGAACTTTACCAACCACTACGGAACTCTACGGGCCCCTACAGAACCCTGCAGAACCCTCTAGAACCTTACAGAATCCCACAGACTCCTACAGACTGCTGCGGGCACTTACTCAACCCTAGAGGACCCTACGGAACACTGCCAGCCCCTACGGAAGGAACCCTACGGGCCCCTACAGAACACTACTGGCTCCTGCGGTACTCTACAGGCTTCTAGGGCACCTACGAAGCTCTACGGAACCCTATGGATCCTTACGGAACAGTACGGGCCCCTTCAGACCTCTGCGGGCGCTTATGGAAACCTACAGGACCCTACGGAACTGTACGAGACTCTAGAGGCCCCTAGGGAACACCACAGGCCCCTACGGAACCCTACACAACCCTCTGGAAACTTATGGCACCCTACAAGCTCCTACCAACCCCTGCGGGCACTTACACAACCCTACAGGTCCCTACGGAAATCTACGGGACTCCACGGGCCCCTAGGGAAGCCTACAGATTTCAACGGAACCCTACGAGCCCCTCTGGAACCCTACAGAATACTCCAGGACCCGACAGCACTCTACAAGACCCATAGCAACACAACGGAACCTCACTAAAACCCTATGGGCTCCTCCAGAACACTGCAGGTGCCTACGGAACCCTACAGACCCCTACGGAATACTACCAGCCGCTACGGAAAGCGATGGCCCCTACGGAACTCTACGGAACCTGACAGAAACACTGTGCGCCCCTACAGGCCCTTGCGGGCACTTGCAGAACTCTGCAGGAACCCACGGAACTTTATGGAACCCTACCAGCCCCTACGGAAGCCTAAAGACCCTTGCAGGCAGTTACGGAACGGTACAGGGCCCTAGGGAACGTTACCAGCCACTACGGAACTCTACGGGCCCCTACGGAACCCTGCAGAACCCTCCAGAACCTTAAAGAATCCCACGGATTCCTACAGACTGCTGCGGGCACTTACTCAACCCTAGAGGACCCTAGAGAAGACTGCCAGCCCCTACAGAACCCTACAGGTCCATACAGAACCCCACAGGGCCCTACGGAACTTTACCAGCCACTACGGAACTCTACGGGCCCCTACAGAACCCTGCAGAACCCTCCAGAACCTTACAGAATCCCACAGACTCCTACAGACTGCTGCGGGCACTTACACAACCCTACAGGCCCCTACGGAACACTGCCAGCCCCTACGGAAGGAACCTTACGGGCCCCTACAGAACACTACTGGCTCCTGCGGTACTCTACAGGCTTCTAGGGCACCTACGAAGCTCTACGGGGCCTTATGGATCCTTACGGAACAGTACGGGCCCCTTCAGACCTCTGCGGGCGCTTATGAAAACCTACAGGACCCTACAGAACCGTACGAGACTCTACAGGCCCCTAGGGAACACTACAGGCCCCTACGGAACCCTACACAACCCTCTGGAAACTTATGGCACCCTACAAGCTCCTACCAACCCCTGCGGGCACTTACACAACCCTACAGGCCCCTACGGAAATCTACGGGACTCCACGGGCCCCTAGGGAAGCCTACAGATTTCGACGGAACCCTACGAGCCCCTCTGGAACCCTACAGAATACTCCAGGACCCGACAGCACTCTACAAGACCCTTATGAACACAACGGAACCTCACTAAAACCCTATGGGCTCCTACAGAACACTGCAGGTGCCTACGGAACGCTACAGACCCCTACAGAACCCTACAGACACCTGCGGACACTTACAGAACCCTGCAGGCCCCTACAGAACCCTACAGGTCCATACAGAACCCCACAGGGCCCTACGGAACTTTACCAGCCACTACGGAACTCTACGGGCCCCTACAGAACCCTGCAGAACCCTCCAGAACCTTACAGAATCCCACAGACTCCTACAGACTGCTGCGGGCACTTACACAACCCTACAGGCCCCCACGGAACACTGCCAGCCCCTACGGAAGGAACCTTACGGGCCCCTACAGAACACTACTGGCTCCTGCGGTACTCTACAGGCCTCTAGGGAACCTACGAAGCTCTACGGAACCCTATGGATCCTTACGGAACAGTACGGGCCCCTTCAGACCTCTGCGGGCACTTATGGAAACCTACAGGACCCTACGGAACTGTACGAGACTCTAGAGGCCCCTACGGAACACTACAGGCCCCTACGGAACCGTACGAGACTCTACAGGCCCCTAGGGAACACCACAGGCCCCTACGGAACCCTACACTACCCTCTGGAAACTTATGGAACCCTACAAGCTCCTACCAACCCCTGCGGGCACTTACACAACCCTACAGGTCCCTACTAAAGTCTACGGGACTCCACGGGCCCCTAGGGAAGCCTACAGATTTCAAAGGAACCCTACAAGCCCCTCTGGAACCCTACAGAATACTCCAGGACCCGACAGCACTCTACAAGACCCTTAGCAACACAACGGAACCTCACTAAAACCCTATGGGCTCCTACAGAACACTGCAGGTGCCTACGGAACCCTACAGACCCCTACGGAACCTTACAGACACCTGCGGGCACTTACAGAAGCCTCAGGCCCCTACAGAACCCTACAGGTCCATACAGAACCCCACAGGGCCCTACGGAACTTTACCAACCACTACGGAACTCTACGGGCCCCTACAGAACCCTGCAGAACCCTCTAGAACCTTACAGAATCCCACAGACTCCTACAGACTGCTGCAGGCACTTACACAACCCTACAGGCCCCTACGGAACACTGCCAGCCCTTACGGAAGGAACCTTACGGGCCCCTACAGAACACTACTGGCTCCTGCGGTACTCTACAGGCCTCTAGGGAACCTACGAAGCTCTACGGAACCCTATGGATCCTTACGGAACAGTACGGGCCCCTTCAGACCTCTGCGGGCGCTTATGGAATCCTACAGGACCCTACAGAAACGTACGAGACTCTAGAGGCCCCTAGGGAACACCACAGGCCCCTACGGAACCCTACACAACCCTCTGGAAACTTATGGCACCCTACAAGCTCCTACCAACCCCTGCGGGCACTTACACAACCCTACAGGCCCCTACGGAAGTCTACGGGACTCCACGAGCGCCTAGGGAAGGCTACAGATTTCAACGGAACCCTACGAGCCCCTCTGGAACCCTACAGAATACTCCAGGACCCGACAGCACTCTACAAGACCCTTAGCAACACAACGGAACCTCACTAAAACCCTATGGGCTCCGTCAGAACACTGCAGGTGCCTACGGAACCCTACAGACCCCTACGGAATACTACCAGCCACTACGGAAACCTATGGCCCCTATGGAACTCTACGGAACCTGACAGAAACACTGTGGGCCCCTACAGGCCCTTGCAGGCACTTGCAGTACTCTGCAGGAACCCATGGAACTTTATGGAACCCTACCAGCCCCTACAGAAGCCTAAAGACCCTTGCAGGCAGTTACGGAACGGTACAGGGCCCTGGGGAATGTTACCAGCCACTACGGAACTCTACGGGCCCCTACGGAACCATGCAGAACCCTCTAGAACCTTACAGAATCCCACGGATTCCTACAGACTGCTGCGGGCACTTACTCAACCCTAGAGGACCCTAGAGAAGACTGCCAGCCCCTACAGAACCCTACAGGTCCATACAGAACCCCACAGGGCCCTACGGAACTTTACCAGCCACTACGGAACTCTAGGGGCCCCTACAGAACCCTGCAGAACCCTCCAGAACCTTACAGAATCCCACAGACTCCTACAGACTGCTGCGGGCACTTACACAACCCTACAGACCCCTACGGAACACTGCCAGCCCCTACGGAAGGAACCTTACGGGCCCCTACAGAACACTACTGGCTCCTGCGGTACTCTACAGGCTTCTAGGGCACCTACGAAGCTCTACGGAGCCTTATGGATCCTTACGGAACAGTACGGGCCCCTTCAGACCTCTGCGGGCGCTTATGGAAACCTACAGGACCCTACGGAACTGTACGAGACTCTAGAGGCCCCTAGGGAACACTACAGGCCCCTACGGAACCCTACACTACCCTCTGGAAACTTATGGCACCCTACAAGCTCCTACCAACACCTGCGGGCACTTACACAACCCTACAGGTCCCTACGGAAATCTACGGGACTCCACGGGCCCCTAGGGAAGCCTACAGATTTCAACGGAACCCTACGAGCCCCTCTGGAACCCTACAGAATACTCCAGGACCCGACAGCACTCTACAAGACCCTTATGAACACAACGGAACCTCACTAAAACCCTATGGGCTCCTCCAGAACACTGCAGGTGCCTACGGAACGCTACAGACCCCTACAGAACCCTACAGACACCTGCGGACACTTACAGAACCCTGCAGGCCCCTACAGAACCCTACAGGTCCATACAGAACCCCACAGGGCCCTACGGAACTTTACCAGCCACTACGGAACTCTACGGGCCCCTACAGAACCCTGCAGAACCCTCCAGAACCTTACAGAATCCCACAGACTCCTACAGACTGCTGCGGGCACTTACACAACCCTACAGGCCCCCACGGAACACTGCCAGCCCCTACGGAAGGAACCTTACGGGCCCCTACAGAACACTACTGGCTCCTGCGGTACTCTACAGGCCTCTAGGGAACCTACGAAGCTCTACGGAACCCTATGGATCCTTACGGAACAGTACGGGCCCCTTCAGACCTCTGCGGGCACTTATGGAAACCTACAGGACCCTACGGAACTGTACGAGACTCTAGAGGCCCCTACGGAACACTACAGGCCCCTACGGAACCGTACGAGACTCTACAGGCCCCTAGGGAACACCACAGGCCCCTACGGAACCCTACACTACCCTCTGGAAACTTATGGAACCCTACAAGCTCCTACCAACCCCTGCGGGCACTTACACAACCCTACAGGTCCCTACGGAAATCTACGGGACTCCACGGGCCCCTAGGGAAGCCTACAGATTTCAACGGAACCCTACGAGCCCCTCTGGAACCCTACAGAATACTCCAGGACCCGACAGCACTCTACAAGACCCTTAGCAACACAACGGAACCTCACTAAAACCCTATGGGCTCCTACAGAACACTGCAGGTGCCTACGGAACCCTACAGACCCCTACGGAACCCTACAGACACCTGCGGGCACTTACAGAAGCCTCAGGCCCCTACAGAACCCTACAGGTCCATACAGAACCCCACAGGGCCCTACGGAACTTTACCAACCACTACGGAACTCTACGGGCCCCTACAGAACCCTGCAGAACCCTCTAGAACCTTACAGAATCCCAGGGATTCCTACAGACTTCTGCGGGCACTTACTCAACCCTAGAGGACCCTACGGAACACTGCCAGCCCCTACGGAAGGAACCCTACGGGCCCCTACAGAACACTACTGGCTCCTGCGGTACTCTACAGGCTTCTAGGGCACCTACGAAGCTCTACGGAACCCTATGGATCCTTACGGAACAGTACGGGCCCCTTCAGACCTCTGCGGGCGCTTATGGAAACCTACAGGACCCTACGGAACTGTACGAGACTCTAGAGGCCCCTAGGGAACACCACAGGCCCCTACGGAACCCTACACAACCCTCTGGAAACTTATGGCACCCTACAAGCTCCTACCAACCCCTGCGGGCACTTACACAACCCTACAGGTCCCTACGGAAATCTACGGGACTCCACGGGCCCCTAGGGAAGCCTACAGATTTCAACGGAACCCTACCAGCCCCTCTGGAACCCTACAGAATACTCCAGGACCCGACAGCACTCTACAAGACCCTTATGAACACAACGGAACCTCACTAAAACCCTATGGGCTCCTCCAGAACACTGCAGGTGCCTATGGAACCCTACAGACACCTACGGAATACTACCAGCCGCTACGGAAACCTATGGCCCCTACGGAACTCTACGGAACCTGACAGAAACACTGTGCGCCCCTACAGGCCCTTGCGGGCACTTGCAGAACTCTGCAGGAACCCACGGAACTTTATGGAACCCTACCAGCCCCTACGGAAGCCTAAAGACCCTTGCAGGCAGTTACGGAACGGTACAGGGCCCTAGGGAACGTTACCAGCCACTACGGAACTCTACGGGCCCCTACGGAACCCTGCAGAACCCTCCAGAACCTTACAGAATCCCACGGATTCCTACAGACTGCTGCGGGCACTTACTCAACCCTAGAGGACCCTAGAGAAGACTGCCAGCCCCTACAGAACCCTACAGGTCCATACAGAACCCCACAGGGCCCTACGGAACTTTACCAGCCACTACGGAACTCTACGGGCCCCTACAGAACCCTGCAGAACCCTCCAGAACCTTACAGAATCCCACAGACTCCTACAGACTGCTGCGGGCACTTACACAACCCTACAGGCCCCTACGGAACACTGCCAGCCCCTACGGAAGGAACCTTACGGGCCCCTACAGAACACTACTGGCTCCTGCGGTACTCTACAGGCTTCTAGGGCACCTACGAAGCTCTACGGAACCCTATGGATCCTTACGGAACAGTACGGGCCCCTTCAGACCTCTGCGGGCGCTTATGGAAACCTACAGGACCCTACGGAACTGTACGAGACTCTAGAGGCCCCTAGGGAACACCACAGGCCCCTACGGAACCCTACACAACCCTCTGGAAACTTATGGCACCCTACAAGCTCCTACCAACCCCTGCGGGCACTTACACAACCCTACAGGTCCCTACGGAAATCTATGGGACTCCACGGTCCCCTAGGGAAGCCTACAGATTTCAACGGAACCCTACGAGCCCCTCTGGAACCCTACAGAATACTCCAGGACCCGACAGCACTCTACAAGACCCTTAGCAACACAACGGAACCTCACTAAAACCCTATGGGCTCCTCCAGAACACTGCAGGTGCCTACGGAACCCTACAGACCCCTACGGAATACTACCAGCCACTACGGAAACCTATGGCCCCTATGGAACTCTACGGAACCTGACAGAAACACTGTGGGCCCCTACAGGCCCTTGCAGGCACTTGCAGAACTCTGCAGGAACCCACGGAACTTTATGGAACCCTACCAGCCCCTACGGAAGCCTAAAGACCCTTGCAGGCAGTTACGGAACGGTACAGGGCCCTGGGGAATCTTACCAGCCACTACGGAACTCTACGGGCCCCTACAGAACCATGCAGAACCCTCCAGAACCTTACAGAATCCCACGGATTCCTACAGACTGCTGCGGGCACTTACTCAACCCTAGAGGACCCTACAGAACACTGCCAGCCCCTACAGAACCCTATAGGTCCATACAGAACCCCACAGGGCCCTACGGAACTTTACCAACCACTACGGAACTCTAAGGCCCCTACAGAACCCTATAGGTCCATACAGAACCCCACAGGGCCCTACGGAACTTTACCAACCACTACGGAACTCTAAGGCCCCTACAGAACCCTATAGGTCCATACAGAACCCCACAGGGCCCTACGGAACTTTACCAACCACTACGGAACTCTAAGGCCCCTACAGAACCCTATAGGTCCATACAGAACCCCACAGGGCCCTACGGAACTTTACCAACCACTACGGAACTCTACGGCCCCTACAGAACCCTGCAGAACCCTCCAGAACCTTACAGAATCCCACGGATTCCTACAGACTGCTGCGGGCACTTACTCAACCCTAGAGGACCCTACGGAACACTGCCAGCCCCTATGGAAGGAACCCTACGGGCCCCTACAGAACACTACTGGCTCCTGCGGTACTCTACAGGCTTCTAGGGCACCTACGAAGCTCTACGGAGCCCTATGGATCCTTACGGAACAGTACGGGCCCCTTCAGACCTCTGCGGGCGCTTATGGAAACCTACAGGACCCTACGGAACTGTACGAGACTCTAGAGGCCCCTAGGGAACACTACAGGCCCCTACGGAAACGTACGAGATTCTACAGGCCCCTAGGGAACACCACAGGCCCCTACGGAAACGTACGAGACTCTAGAGGCCCCTAGGAAACACCACAGGCCCCTACGGAACCCTACAGACACCTGCGGGCACTTACAGAAGCCTCAGGCCCCTACAGAACCCTACAGGTCCATACAGAACCCCACAGGGCCCTACGGAACTTTACCAACCACTACGGAACTCTACGGGCCCCTACAGAACCCTGCAGAACCCTCTAGAACCTTACAGAATCCCACAGACTCCTACAGACTTCTGCGGGCACTTACACAACCCTACAGGCCCCTACGGAACATTGCCAGCCCTTACGGAAGGAACCTTACGGGCCCCTACAGAACACTACTGGCTCCTGCGGTACTCTACAGGCCTCTAGGGCACCTACGAAGCTCTACGGAACCCTATGGATCCTTACGGAACAGTACGGGCCCCTTCAGACCTCTGCGGGCGCTTATGGAATCCTACAGGACCCTACAGAAACGTACGAGACTCTAGAGGCCCCTAGGGAACACCACAGGCCCCTACGGAACCCTACACAACCCTCTGGAAACTTATGGCACCCTACAAGCTCCTACCAACCCCTGCGGGCACTTACACAACCCTACAGGCCCCTACGCAAGTCTACGGGACTCCACGAGCCCCTAGGGAAGCCTACAGATTTCAACGGAACCCTACGAGCCCCTCTGGAACCCTACAGAATACTCCAGGACCCGACAGCACTCTACAAGACCCTTAGCAACACAACGGAACCTCACTAAAACCCTATGGGCTCCTCCAGAACACTGCAGGTGCCTACGGAACCCTACAGACCCCTACGGAATACTACCAGCCACTACGGAAACCTATGGCCCCTATGGAACTCTACGGAACCTGACAGAAACACTGTGGGCCCCTACAGGCCCTTGCAGGCACTTGCAGAACTCTGCAGGAACCCACGGAACTTTATGGAACCCTACCAGCCCCTACGGAAGCCTAAAGACCCTTGCAGGCAGTTACGGAATGGTACAGGGCCCTGGGGAATGTTACCAGCCACTACGGAACTCTACGGGCCCCTACGGAACCCTGCAGAACCCTCCAGAACCTTACAGAATCCCACGGATTCCTACAGACTGCTGCGGGCACTTACTCAACCCTAGAGGACCCTACAGAACACTGCCAGCCCCTACAGAACCCTATAGGTCCATACAGAACCCCACAGGGCCCTACGGAACTTTACCAACCACTACGGAACTCTACGGCCCCTACAGAACCCTGCAGAACCCTCCAGAACCTTACAGAATCCCACGGATTCCTACAGACTCCTGCGGGCACTTACTCAACCCTAGAGGACCCTACGGAACACTGCCAGCCCCTATGGAAGGAACCCTACGGGCCCCTACAGAACACTACTGGCTCCTGCGGTACTCTACAGGCTTCTAGGGCACCTACGAAGCTCTACGGAGCCCTATGGATCCTTACGGAACAGTACGGGCCCCTTCAGACCTCTGCGGGCGCTTATGGAAACCTACAGGACCCTACGGAACTGTACGAGACTCTAGAGGCCCCTAGGGAACACTACAGGCCCCTACGGAAACGTACGAGATTCTACAGGCCCCTAGGGAACACCGCAGGCCCCTACGGAACTGTACGAGATTCTACAGGCCCCTAGGGAACACCACAGGCCCCTACGGAACCCTACACAACCCTCTGGAAACTTATGGCACCCTACAAGCTCCTACCAACCCCTGCGGGCACTTACACAACCCTACAGGCCCCTACGGAAATCTACGGGACTCCACGGGCCCCTAGGGAAGCCTACAGATTTCAACGGAACCCTACGAGCCCCTCTGGAACCCTACAGAATACTCCAGGACCCGACAGCACTCTACAAGACCCTTAGCAACACAACGGAACCTCACTAAAACCCTATGGGCTCCGTCAGAACACTGCAGGTGCCTACGGAACGCTACAGACCCCTACAGAACCCTACAGACAACTGCGGACACTTACAGAACCCTGCAGGCCCCTACAGAACCCTACAGGTCCATACAGAACCCCACAGGGCCCTACGGAACTTTACCAGCCGCTACGGAACTCTACGGGCCCCTACAGAACCCTGCAGAACCCTCCAGAACCTTACAGAATCCCACAGACTCCTACAGACTGCTGCGGGCACTTACACAACCCTACAGGCCCCTACGGAACACTGCCAGCCCCTACGGAAGGAACCTTACGGGCCCCTACAGAACACTACTGGCTCCTGCGGTACTCTACAGGCTTCTAGGGAACTTACGAAGCTCTACGGAACCCTATGGATCCTTACGGAACAGTACGGGCCCCTTCAGACCTCTGCAGGCGCTTATGGAAACCTACAGGACCCTACGGAACTGTACGAGACTCTAGAGGCCCCTAGGGAACACCACAGGCCCCTACGGAACCCTACACAACCCTCTGGAAACTTATGGCACCCTACAAGCTCCTACCAACCCCTGCGGGCACTTACACAACCCTACAGGTCCCTACGGAAATCTACGGGACTCCACGGGCCCCTAGGGAAGCCTACAGATTTCAACGGAACCCTACGAGCCCCTCTGGAACCCTACAGAATACTCCAGGACCCGACAGCACTCTACAAGACCCTTAGCAACACAACGGAACCTCACTAAAACCCTATGGGCTCCTCCAGAACACTGCAGGTGCCTACGGAACCCTACAGACCCCTACGGAATACTACCAGCCACTACGGAAACCTATGGCCCCTATGGAACTCTACGGAACCTGACAGAAACACTGTGGGCCCCTACAGGCCCTTGCAGGCACTTGCAGAACTCTGCAGGAACCCACGGAACTTTATGGAACCCTACCAGCCCCTACGGAAGCCTAAAGACTCTTGCAGGCAGTTACGGAACGGTACAGGGCCCTGGGGAATGTTACCAACCACTACGGAACTCTACGGCCCCTACAGAACCCTGCAGAACCCTCCAGAACCTTACAGAATCCCACGGATTCCTACAGACTCCTGCGGGCACTTACTCAACCCTAGAGGACCCTACGGAACACTGCCAGCCCCTATGGAAGGAACCCTACGGGCCCCTACAGAACACTACTGGCTCCTGCGGTACTCTACAGGCTTCTAGGGCACCTACGAAGCTCTACGGAGCCCTATGGATCCTTACGGAACAGTACAGGCCCCTACAGACCTCTGCGGGCGCTTATGGAAACCTACAGGACCCTACGGAACTGTACGAGACTCTAGAGGCCCCTAGGGAACACTACAGGCCCCTACGGAAACGTACGAGATTCTATAGGCCCCTAGGGAACACCACAGGCCCCTACGGAACCCTACACAACCCTCTGGAAACTTATGGCACCCTACAAGCTCCTACCAACCCCTGCGGGCACTTACACAACCCTACAGGTCCCTACGGAAATCTACGGGACTCCACGGGCCCCTAGGGAAGCCTACAGATTTCAACGGAACCCTAGCAGCCCCTCTGGAACCCTACAGAATACTCCAGGACCAGACAGCACTCTACAAGACCCTTAGCAACACAACGGAACCTCACTAAAACCCTATGGGCTCCTCCAGAACACTGCAGGTGCCTACGGAACCCTACAGACACCTACGGAATACTACCAGCCGCTACGGAAAGCTATGGCCCCTACGGAACTCTACGGAACCTGACAGAAACACTGTGCGCCCCTACAGGCCCTTGCGGGCACTTGCAGAACTCTGCAAGAACCCACGGAACTTTATGGAACCCTACCAGCCCCTATGGAAGCCTAAAGACCCTTGCAGGCAGTTACGGAACGGTACAGGGCCCTAGGGAACGTTACCAGCCACTACGGAACTCTACGGCCCCTACGGAACCCTGCAGAACCCTCCAGAACCTTACAGAATCCCACAGACTCCTACAGACTGCTGCGGGCACTTACTCAACCCTACAGGCCCCTACGGAACACTGCCAGCCCCTACGGAAGGAACCTTACGGGCCCCTACAGAACACTACTGGCTCCTGCGGTACTCTACAGGCTTCTAGGGCACCTACGAAGCTCTACGGAACCCTATGGATCCTTACGGAACAGTACGGGCCCCTTCAGACCTCTGCGGGCGCTTATGGAAACCTACAGGACCCTACGGAACTGTACGAGACTCTACAGGCCCCTAGGGAACACCACAGGCCCCTATGGAACCCTACACAACCCTCTGGAAACTTATGGCACCCTACAAGCTCCTACCAACCCCTGCGGGCACTTACACAACCCTACAGGTCCCTACGGAAATCTATGGGACTCCACGGTCCCCTAGGGAAGCCTACAGATTTCAACGGAACCCTACGAGCCCCTCTGGAACCCTACAGAATACTCCAGGACCCGACAGCACTCTACAAGACCCTTAGCAACACAACGGAACCTCACTAAAACCCTATGGGCTCCTCCAGAACACTGCAGGTGCCTACGGAACCCTACAGACCCCTACGGAATACTACCAGCCACTACGGAAACCTATGGCCCCTATGGAACTCTACGGAACCTGACAGAAACACTGTGCGCCCCTACAGGCCCTTGCAGGCACTTGCAGAACTCTGCAGGAACCCACGGAACTTTATGGAACCCTACCAGCCCCTACGGAAGCCTAAAGACCCTTGCAGGCAGTTACGGAACGGTACAGGGCCCTGGGGAATGTTACCAACCACTACGGAACTCTACGGCCCCTACAGAACCCTGCAGAACCCTCCAGAACCTTACAGAATCCCACGGATTCCTACAGACTCCTGCGGGCACTTACTCAACCCTAGAGGACCCTACGGAACACTGCCAGCCCCTATGGAAGGAACCCTACGGGCCCCTACAGAACACTACTGGCTCCTGCGGTACTCTACAGGCTTCTAGGGCACCTACGAAGCTCTACAGAGCCCTATGGATCCTTACGGAACAGTACGGGCCCCTTCAGACCTCTGCGGGCGCTTATAGAAACCTACAGGACCCTACGGAACTGTACGAGACTCTAGAGGCCCCTAGGGAACACTACAGGCCCCTACGGAAACGTACGAGATTCTACAGGCCCCTAGGGAACACCACAGGCCCCTACGGAAACGTACGAGATTCTACAGGCCCCTAGGGAACACCACAGGCCCCTACGGAACCCTACACAACCCTCTGGAAACTTATGGCACCCTACAAGCTCCTACCAACCCCTGCGGGCACTTACACAACCCTACAGGTCCCTACGGAAATCTACGGGACTCCACGGGCCCCTAGGGAAGCCTACAGATTTCAACGGAACCCTACCAGCCCCTCTGGAACCCTACAGAATACTCCAGGACCCGACAGCACTCTACAAGACCCTTAGCAACACAACGGAACCTCACTAAAACCCTATGGGCTCCTCCAGAACACTGCAGGTGCCTACGGAACCCTACAGACCCCTACGGAATACTACCAGCCACTACGGAAACCTATGGCCCCTACGGAACTCTACGGAACCTGACAGAAACACTGTGGGCCCCTACAGGCCCTTGCGGGCACTTGCAGAACTCTGCAGGAACCCACGGAACTTTATGGAACCCTACCAGCCCCTACGGAGGCCTAAAGACCCTTGCAGGCAGTTACGGAACGGTACAGGGCCCTAGGGAACGTTACCAGCCACTACGGAACTCTACGGGCCCCTACGGAACCCTGCAGAACCCTCCAGAACCTTACAGAATCCCACGGATTCCTACAGACTCCTGCGGGCACTTACTCAACCCTAGAGGACCCTACGGAACACTGCCAGCCCTTATGGAAGGAACCCTACGGGCCCCTACAGAACACTACTGGCTCCTGCGGTACTCTACAGGCTTCTAGGGAACCTACGAAGCTCTACGGAGCCTTATGGATCCTTACGGAACAGTACGGGCCCCTTCAGAACTCTGCGGGCGCTTATGAAAACCTACAGGACCCTACGGAACCGTACGAGACTCTACAGGCCCCTAGGGAACACTACAGGCCCCTACGGAACCCTACACAACCCTCTGGAAACTTATGGCACCCTACAAGCTCCTACCAACCCCTGCGGGCACTTACACAACCCTACAGGTCCCTACGGAAATCTACGGGACTCCACGGGCCCCTAGGGAAGCCTACAGATTTCAAAGGAACCCTACAAGCCCCTCTGGAACCCTACAGAATACTCCAGGACCCGACAGCACTCTACAAGACCCTTATGAACACAACGGAACCTCACTAAAACACTATGGGCTCCTCCAGAACACTGCAGGTGCCTACGGAACGCTACAGACCCCTACAGAACCCTACAGACACCTGCGGACACTTACAGAACCCTGCAGGCCCCTACAGAACCCTACAGGTCCATACAGAACCCCACAGGGCCCTACGGAACTTTACCAGCCACTACGGAACTCTACGGGCCCCTACAGAACCCTGCAGAACCCTCCAGAACCTTACAGAATCCCACAGACTCCTACAGACTGCTGCGGGCACTTACACAACCCTACAGGCCCCCACGGAACACTGCCAGCCCCTACGGAAGGAACCTTACGGGCCCCTACAGAACACTACTGGCTCCTGCGGTACTCTACAGGCTTCTAGGGCACCTACGAAGCTCTACGGAACCCTATGGATCCTTACGGAACAGTACGGGCCCCTTCAGACCTCTGCGGGCGCTTATGGAAACCTACAGGACCCTACGGAACTGTACGAGACTCTAGAGGCCCCTACGGAACACTACAGGCCCCTACGGAACCGTACGAGACTCTAGAGGCCCCTAGGGAACACCACAGGCCCCTACGGAACCCTACACAACCCTCTGGAAACTTATGGCACCCTACAAGCTCCTACCAACCCCTGCGGGCATTTACACAACCCTACAGGCCCCTACGGAAGTCTACGGGACTCCACGGGCCCCTAGGGAAGCCTACAGATTTCAACGGAACCCTACGAGCCCCTCTGGAACCCTGCAGAATACTCCAGGACCCGACAGCACTCTACAAGACCCTTAGCAACACAACGGAACCTCACTAAAACCCTATGGGCTCCGTCAGAACACTGCAGGTGCCTACGGAACCCTACAGACCCCTACGGAATACTACCAGCCACTACGGAAACCTATGGCCCCTATGGAACTCTACGGAACCTGACAGAAACACTGTAAGCCCCTACAGGCCCTTGCAGGCACTTGCAGAACTCTGCAGGAACCCACGGAACTTTATGGAACCCTACCAGCCCCTACGGAAGCCTAAAGACTCTTGCAGGCAGTTACGGAACGGTACAGGGCCCTGGGGAACGTTACCAGCCACTACGGAACTCTACGGGCCCCTACAGAACCCTGCAGAACCCTCCAGAACCTTACAGAATCCCACGGATTCCTACAGATTCCTGCGGGCACTTACTCAACCCTAGAGGACCCTACGGAACACTGCCAGCCCCTATGGAAGGAACCCTACGGGCCCCTACAGAACACTACTGGCTCCTGCGGTACTCTACAGCCTTCTAGGGCACCTACGAAGCTCTACGGAGCCTTATGGATCCTTACGGAACAGTACGGGCCCCTTCAGACCTCTGCGGGCGCTTATGAAAACCTACAGGACCCTACGGAACCGTACGAGACTCTAGAGGCCCCTAGGGAACACTACAGGCCCCTACGGAACCCTACACAACCCTCTGGAAACTTATGGCACCCTACAAGCTCCTACCAACCCCTGCGGGCACTTACACAACCCTACAGGTTCCTACGGAAATCTACGGGACTCCACGGGCCCCTAGGGAAGCCTACAGATTTCGACGGAACCCTACGAGCCCCTCTGGAACCCTACAGAATACTCCAGGACCCGACAGCACTCTACAAGACCCTTATGAACACAACGGAACCTCACTAAAACCCTATGGGCTCCTACAGAACACTGCAGGTGCCTACGGAACCCTACAGACCCCTACGGAATACTACCAGCCGCTACGGAAAGCTATGGCCCCTACGGAACTCTACGGAACCTGACAGAAACACTGTGCGCCCCTACAGGCCCTTGCGGGCACTTGCAGAACTCTGCAGGAACCCACGGAACTTTATGGAACCCTACCAGCCCCTACGGAAGCCTAAAGACCCTTGCAGGCAGTTACGGAACGGTACAGGGCCCTAGGGAACGTTACCAGCCACTACGGAACTCTATGGGCCCCTACGGAACCCTGCAGAACCCTCCAGAACCTTACAGAATCCCACGGATTCCTACAGACTGCTGCGGGCACTTACTCAACCCTAGAGGACCCTACGGAACACTGCCAGCCCCTACGGAAGGAACCCTACGGGCCCCTACAGAACACTACTGGCTCCTGCGGTACTCTACAGGCCTCTAGGGAACCTACGAAGCTCTACGGAACCCTATGGATCCTTACGGAACAGTACGGGCCCCTTCAGACCTCTGCGGGCGCTTATGGAATCCTACAGGACCCTACGGAACTGTAGGAGACTCTACAGGCCCCTAGGGAACACCACAGGCCCCTACGGAACCCTACACAACCCTCTGGAAACTTATGGCACCCTACAAGCTCCTACCAACCCCTGCGGGCACTTACACAACCCTACAGGCCCCTACGGAAATCTACGGGACTCCACGGGCCCCTAGGGAAGCCTACAGATTTCAACGGAACCCTACGAGCCCCTCTGGAACCCTACAGAATACTCCAGGACCCGACAGCACTCTACAAGACCCTTAGCAACACAACGGAACCTCACTAAAACCCTATGGGCTCCGTCAGAACACTGCAGGTGCCTACGGAACGCTACAGACCCCTACAGAACCCTACAGACACCTGCGGACACTTACAGAACCCTGCAGGCCCCTACAGAACCCTACAGGTCCATACAGAACCCCACAGGGCCCTACGGAACTTTACCAGCCGCTACGGAACTCTACGGGCCCCTACAGAACCCTGCAGAACCCTCCAGAACCTTACAGAATCCCACAGACTCCTACAGACTGCTGCGGGCACTTACACAACCCTACAGGCCCCTACGGAACACTGCCAGCCCCTACGGAAGGAACCTTACGGGCCCCTACAGAACACTACTGGCTCCTGCGGTACTCTACAGGCTTCTAGGGAACTTACGAAGCTCTACGGAACCCTATGGATCCTTACGGAACAGTACGGGCCCCTTCAGACCTCTGCAGGCGCTTATGGAAACCTACAGGACCCTACGGAACTGTACGAGACTCTAGAGGCCCCTAGGGAACACCACAGGCCCCTACGGAACCCTACACAACCCTCTGGAAACTTATGGCACCCTACAAGCTCCTACCAACCCCTGCGGGCACTTACACAACCCTACAGGTCCCTACGGAAATCTATGGGACTCCACGTTCCCCTAGGGAAGCCTACAGATTTCAACGGAACCCTACGAGCCCCTCTGGAACCCTACAGAATACTCCAGGACCCGACAGCACTCTACAAGACCCTTAGCAACACAACGGAACCTCACTAAAACCCTATGGGCTCCTCCAGAACACTGCAGGTGCCTACGGAACCCTACAGACCCCTACGGAATACTACCAGCCACTACGGAAACCTATGGCCCCTATGGAACTCTACGGAACCTGACAGAAACACTGTGGGCCCCTACAGGCCCTTGCAGGCACTTGCAGAACTCTGCAGGAACCCACGGAACTTTATGGAACCCTACCAGCCCCTACGGAAGCCTAAAGACTCTTGCAGGCAGTTACGGAACGGTACAGGGCCCTGGGGAATGTTACCAACCACTACGGAACTCTACGGCCCCTACAGAACCCTGCAGAACCCTCCAGAACCTTACAGAATCCCACGGATTCCTACAGACTCCTGCGGGCACTTACTCAACCCTAGAGGACCCTACGGAACACTGCCAGCCCCTATGGAAGGAACCCTACGGGCCCCTACAGAACACTACTGGCTCCTGCGGTACTCTACAGGCTTCTAGGGCACCTACGAAGCTCTACGGAGCCCTATGGATCCTTACGGAACAGTACAGGCCCCTACAGACCTCTGCGGGCGCTTATGGAAACCTACAGGACCCTACGGAACTGTACGAGACTCTAGAGGCCCCTAGGGAACACTACAGGCCCCTACGGAAACGTACGAGATTCTATAGGCCCCTAGGGAACACCACAGGCCCCTACGGAACCCTACACAACCCTCTGGAAACTTATGGCACCCTACAAGCTCCTACCAACCCCTGCGGGCACTTACACAACCCTACAGGTCCCTACGGAAATCTACGGGACTCCACGGGCCCCTAGGGAAGCCTACAGATTTCAACGGAACCCTAGCAGCCCCTCTGGAACCCTACAGAATACTCCAGGACCAGACAGCACTCTACAAGACCCTTAGCAACACAACGGAACCTCACTAAAACCCTATGGGCTCCTCCAGAACACTGCAGGTGCCTACGGAACCCTACAGACACCTACGGAATACTACCAGCCGCTACGGAAACCTATGGCCCCTACGGAACTCTACGGAACCTGACAGAAACACTGTGCGCCCCTACAGGCCCTTGCGGGCACTTGCAGAACTCTGCAAGAACCCACGGAACTTTATGGAACCCTACCAGCCCCTATGGAAGCCTAAAGACCCTTGCAGGCAGTTACGGAACGGTACAGGGCCCTAGGGAACGTTACCAGCCACTACGGAACTCTACGGCCCCTACGGAACCCTGCAGAACCCTCCAGAACCTTACAGAATCCCACAGACTCCTACAGACTGCTGCGGGCACTTACACAACCCTACAGGCCCCTACGGAACACTGCCAGCCCCTACGGAAGGAACCTTACGGGCCCCTACAGAACACTACTGGCTCCTGCGGTACTCTACAGGCTTCTAGGGCACCTACGAAGCTCTACGGAACCCTATGGATCCTTACGGAACAGTACGGGCCCCTTCAGACCTCTGCGGGCGCTTATGGAAACCTACAGGACCCTACGGAACTGTACGAGACTCTACAGGCCCCTAGGGAACACCACAGGCCCCTATGGAACCCTACACAACCCTCTGGAAACTTATGGCACCCTACAAGCTCCTACCAACCCCTGCGGGCACTTACACAACCCTACAGGTCCCTACGGAAATCTATGGGACTCCACGGTCCCCTAGGGAAGCCTACAGATTTCAACGGAACCCTACGAGCCCCTCTGGAACCCTACAGAATACTCCAGGACCCGACAGCACTCTACAAGACCCTTAGCAACACAACGGAACCTCACTAAAACCCTATGGGCTCCTCCAGAACACTGCAGGTGCCTACGGAACCCTACAGACCCCTACGGAATACTACCAGCCACTACGGAAACCTATGGCCCCTATGGAACTCTACGGAACCTGACAGAAACACTGTGCGCCCCTACAGGCCCTTGCAGGCACTTGCAGAACTCTGCAGGAACCCACGGAACTTTATGGAACCCTACCAGCCCCTACGGAAGCCTAAAGACCCTTGCAGGCAGTTACGGAACGGTACAGGGCCCTGGGGAATGTTACCAACCACTACGGAACTCTACGGCCCCTACAGAACCCTGCAGAACCCTCCAGAACCTTACAGAATCCCACGGATTCCTACAGACTCCTGCGGGCACTTACTCAACCCTAGAGGACCCTACGGAACACTGCCAGCCCCTATGGAAGGAACCCTACGGGCCCCTACAGAACACTACTGGCTCCTGCGGTACTCTACAGGCTTCTAGGGCACCTACGAAGCTCTACAGAGCCCTATGGATCCTTACGGAACAGTACGGGCCCCTTCAGACCTCTGCGGGCGCTTATGGAACCCTACAGACCCCTACGGAATACTACCAGCCACTACGGAAACCTATGGCCCCTATGGAACTCTACGGAACCTGACAGAAACACTGTGGGCCCCTACAGGCCCTTGCAGGCACTTGCAGAACTCTGCAGGAACCCACGGAACTTTATGGAACCCTACCAGCCCCTACGGAAGCCTAAAGACTCTTGCAGGCAGTTACGGAACGGTACAGGGCCCTGGGGAATGTTACCAACCACTACGGAACTCTACGGCCCCTACAGAACCCTGCAGAACCCTCCAGAACCTTACAGAATCCCACGGATTCCTACAGACTCCTGCGGGCACTTACTCAACCCTAGAGGACCCTACGGAACACTGCCAGCCCCTATGGAAGGAACCCTACGGGCCCCTACAGAACACTACTGGCTCCTGCGGTACTCTACAGGCTTCTAGGGCACCTACGAAGCTCTACGGAGCCCTATGGATCCTTACGGAACAGTACAGGCCCCTACAGACCTCTGCGGGCGCTTATGGAAACCTACAGGACCCTACGGAACTGTACGAGACTCTAGAGGCCCCTAGGGAACACTACAGGCCCCTACGGAAACGTACGAGATTCTATAGGCCCCTAGGGAACACCACAGGCCCCTACGGAACCCTACACAACCCTCTGGAAACTTATGGCACCCTACAAGCTCCTACCAACCCCTGCGGGCACTTACACAACCCTACAGGTCCCTACGGAAATCTACGGGACTCCACGGGCCCCTAGGGAAGCCTACAGATTTCAACGGAACCCTAGCAGCCCCTCTGGAACCCTACAGAATACTCCAGGACCAGACAGCACTCTACAAGACCCTTAGCAACACAACGGAACCTCACTAAAACCCTATGGGCTCCTCCAGAACACTGCAGGTGCCTACGGAACCCTACAGACACCTACGGAATACTACCAGCCGCTACGGAAACCTATGGCCCCTACGGAACTCTACGGAACCTGACAGAAACACTGTGCGCCCCTACAGGCCCTTGCGGGCACTTGCAGAACTCTGCAGGAACCCACGGAACTTTATGGAACCCTACCAGCCCCTATGGAAGCCTAAAGACCCTTGCAGGCAGTTACGGAACGGTACAGGGCCCTAGGGAACGTTACCAGCCACTACGGAACTCTACGGCCCCTACGGAACCCTGCAGAACCCTCCAGAACCTTACAGAATCCCACAGACTCCTACAGACTGCTGCGGGCACTTACACAACCCTACAGGCCCCTACGGAACACTGCCAGCCCCTACGGAAGGAACCTTACGGGCCCCTACAGAACACTACTGGCTCCTGCGGTACTCTACAGGCTTCTAGGGCACCTACGAAGCTCTACGGAACCCTATGGATCCTTACGGAACAGTACGGGCCCCTTCAGACCTCTGCGGGCGCTTATGGAAACCTACAGGACCCTACGGAACTGTACGAGACTCTACAGGCCCCTAGGGAACACCACAGGCCCCTATGGAACCCTACACAACCCTCTGGAAACTTATGGCACCCTACAAGCTCCTACCAACCCCTGCGGGCACTTACACAACCCTACAGGTCCCTACGGAAATCTATGGGACTCCACGGTCCCCTAGGGAAGCCTACAGATTTCAACGGAACCCTACGAGCCCCTCTGGAACCCTACAGAATACTCCAGGACCCGACAGCACTCTACAAGACCCTTAGCAACACAACGGAACCTCACTAAAACCCTATGGGCTCCTCCAGAACACTGCAGGTGCCTACGGAACCCTACAGACCCCTACGGAATACTACCAGCCACTACGGAAACCTATGGCCCCTATGGAACTCTACGGAACCTGACAGAAACACTGTGCGCCCCTACAGGCCCTTGCAGGCACTTGCAGAACTCTGCAGGAACCCACGGAACTTTATGGAACCCTACCAGCCCCTACGGAAGCCTAAAGACCCTTGCAGGCAGTTACGGAACGGTACAGGGCCCTGGGGAATGTTACCAACCACTACGGAACTCTACGGCCCCTACAGAACCCTGCAGAACCCTCCAGAACCTTACAGAATCCCACGGATTCCTACAGACTCCTGCGGGCACTTACTCAACCCTAGAGGACCCTACGGAACACTGCCAGCCCCTATGGAAGGAACCCTACGGGCCCCTACAGAACACTACTGGCTCCTGCGGTACTCTACAGGCTTCTAGGGCACCTACGAAGCTCTACAGAGCCCTATGGATCCTTACGGAACAGTACGGGCCCCTTCAGACCTCTGCGGGCGCTTATAGAAACCTACAGGACCCTACGGAACTGTACGAGACTCTAGAGGCCCCTAGGGAACACTACAGGCCCCTACGGAAACGTACGAGATTCTACAGGCCCCTAGGGAACACCACAGGCCCCTACGGAAACGTACGAGATTCTACAGGCCCCTAGGGAACACCACAGGCCCCTACGGAACCCTACACAACCCTCTGGAAACTTATGGCACCCTACAAGCTCCTACCAACCCCTGCGGGCACTTACACAACCCTACAGGTCCCTACGGAAATCTACGGGACTCCACGGGCCCCTAGGGAAGCCTACAGATTTCAACGGAACCCTACGAGCCCCTCTGGAACCCTACAGAATACTCCAGGACCCGACAGCACTCTACAAGACCCTTAGCAACACAACGGAACCTCACTAAAACCCTATGGGCTCCTCCAGAACACTGCAGGTGCCTACGGAACCCTACAGACCCCTACGGAATACTACCAGCCACTACGGAAACCTATGGCCCCTACGGAACTCTACGGAACCTGACAGAAACACTGTGGGCCCCTACAGGCCCTTGCGGGCACTTGCAGAACTCTGCAGGAACCCACGGAACTTTATGGAACCCTACCAGCCCCTACGGAGGCCTAAAGACCCTTGCAGGCAGTTACGGAACGGTACAGGGCCCTAGGGAACGTTACCAGCCACTACGGAACTCTACGGGCCCCTACGGAACCCTGCAGAACCCTCCAGAACCTTACAGAATCCCACGGATTCCTACAGACTGCTGCGGGCACTTACTCAACCCTAGAGGACCCTACGGAACACTGCCAGCCCTTATGGAAGGAACCCTACGGGCCCCTACAGAACACTACTGGCTCCTGCGGTACTCTACAGGCTTCTAGGGAACCTACGAAGCTCTACGGAGCCTTATGGATCCTTACGGAACAGTACGGGCCCCTTCAGACCTCTGCGGGCGCTTATGAAAACCTACAGGACCCTACGGAACCGTACGAGACTCTACAGGCCCCTAGGGAACACTACAGGCCCCTACGGAACCCTACACAACCCTCTGGAAACTTATGGCACCCTACAAGCTCCTACCAACCCCTGCGGGCACTTACACAACTCTACAGGTCCCTACGGAAATCTACGGGACTCCACGGGCCCCTAGGGAAGCCTACAGATTTCAAAGGAACCCTACAAGCCCCTCTGGAACCCTACAGAATACTCCAGGACCCGACAGCACTCTACAAGACCCTTATGAACACAACGGAACCTCACTAAAACCCTATGGGCTCCTCCAGAACACTGCAGGTGCCTACGGAACGCTACAGACCCCTACAGAACCCTACAGACACCTGCGGACACTTACAGAACCCTGCAGGCCCCTACAGAACCCTACAGGTCCATACAGAACCCCACAGGGCCCTACGGAACTTTACCAGCCACTACGGAACTCTACGGGCCCCTACAGAACCCTGCAGAACCCTCCAGAACCTTACAGAATCCCACAGACTCCTACAGACTGCTGCGGGCACTTACACAACCCTACAGGCCCCCACGGAACACTGCCAGCCCCTACGGAAGGAACCTTACGGGCCCCTACAGAACACTACTGGCTCCTGCGGTACTCTACAGGCTTCTAGGGCACCTACGAAGCTCTACGGAACCCTATGGATCCTTACGGAACAGTACGGGCCCCTTCAGACCTCTGCGGGCGCTTATGGAAACCTACAGGACCCTACGGAACTGTACGAGACTCTAGAGGCCCCTACGGAACACTACAGGCCCCTACGGAACCGTACGAGACTCTAGAGGCCCCTAGGGAACACCACAGGCCCCTACGGAACCCTACACTACCCTCTGGAAACTTATGGAACCCTACAAGCTCCTACCAACCCCTGCGGGCACTTACACAACCCTACAGGCCCCTACTAAAGTCTACGGGACTCCACGGGCCCCTAGGGAAGCCTACAGATTTCAAAGGAACCCTACAAGCCCCTCTGGAACCCTACAGAATACTCCAGGACCCGACAGCACTCTACAAGACCCTTAGCAACACAACGGAACCTCACTAAAACCCTATGGGCTCCTACAGAACACTGCAGGTGCCTACGGAACCCTACAGACCCCTACGGAACCCTACAGACACCTGCGGGCACTTACAGAAGCCTCAGGCCCCTACAGAACCCTACAGGTCCATACAGAACCCCACAGGGCCCTACGGAACTTTACCAACCACTACGGAACTCTACGGGCCCCTACAGAACCCTGCAGAACCCTCTAGAACCTTACAGAATCCCACAGACTCCTACAGACTCCTGCGGGCACTTACTCAACCCTAGAGGACCCTACGGAACACTGCCAGCCCCTACGGAAGGAACCCTACGGGCCCCTACAGAACACTACTGGCTCCTGCGGTACTCTACAGGCTTCTAGGGCACCTACGAAGCTCTACGGAACCCTATGGATCCTTACGGAACAGTACGGGCCCCTTCAGACCTCTGCGGGCGCTTATGGAAACCTACAGGACCCTACGGAACTGTACGAGACTCTAGAGGCCCCTAGGGAACACCACAGGCCCCTACGGAACCCTACACAACCCTCTGGAAACTTATGGCACCCTACAAGCTCCTACCAACCCCTGCGGGCACTTACACAACCCTACAGGTCCCTACGGAAATCTATGGGACTCCACGGTCCCCTAGGGAAGCCTACAGATTTCAACGGAACCCTACGAGCCCCTCTGGAACCCTACAGAATACTCCAGGACCCGACAGCACTCTACAAGACCCTTATGAACACAACGGAACCTCACTAAAACCCTATGGGCTCCTCCAGAACACTGCAGGTGCCTACGGAACCCTACAGACACCTACGGAATACTACCAGCCCCTACGGAAACCTATGGCCCCTACGGAACTCTACGGAACCTGACAGAAACACTGTGCGCCCCTACAGGCCCTTGCGGGCACTTGCAGAACTCTGCAGGAACCCACGGAACTTTATGGAACCCTACCAGCCCCTACGGAAGCCTAAAGACCCTTGCAGGCAGTTACGGAACGGTACAGGGCCCTAGGGAACGTTACCAGCCACTACGGAACTCTACGGGCCCCTACGGAACCCTGCAGAACCCTCCAGAACCTTACAGAATCCCACGGATTCCTACAGACTGCTGCGGGCACTTACTCAACCCTAGAGGACCCTAGAGAAGACTGCCAGCCCCTACAGAACCCTACAGGTCCATACAGAACCCCACAGGGCCCTACGGAACTTTACCAGCCACTACGGAACTCTACGGGCCCCTACAGAACCCTGCAGAACCCTCCAGAACCTTACAGAATCCCACAGACTCCTACAGACTGCTGCGGGCACTTACACAACCCTACAGGCCCCTACGGAACACTGCCAGCCCCTACGGAAGGAACCTTACGGGCCCCTACAGAACACTACTGGCTCCTGCGGTACTCTACAGGCTTCTAGGGCACCTACGAAGCTCTACGGGGCCTTATGGATCCTTACGGAACAGTACGGGCCCCTTCAGACCTCTGCGGGCGCTTATGAAAACCTACAGGACCCTACAGAACCGTACGAGACTCTACAGGCCCCTAGGGAACACTACAGGCCCCTACGGAACCCTACACAACCCTCTGGAAACTTATGGCACCCTACAAGCTCCTACCAACCCCTGCGGGCACTTACACAACCCTACAGGCCCCTACGGAAATCTACGGGACTCCACGGGCCCCTAGGGAAGCCTACAGATTTCAACGGAACCCTACGAGCCCCTCTGGAACCCTACAGAATACTCCAGGACCCGACAGCACTCTACAAGACCCTTATGAACACAACGGAACCTCACTAAAACCCTATGGGCTCCTACAGAACACTGCAGGTGCCTACGGAACGCTACAGACCCCTACAGAACCCTACAGACACCTGCGGACACTTACAGAACCCTGCAGGCCCCTACAGAACCCTACAGGTCCATACAGAACCCCACAGGGCCCTACGGAACTTTACCAGCCACTACGGAACTCTACGGGCCCCTACAGAACCCTGCAGAACCCTCCAGAACCTTACAGAATCCCACAGACTCCTACAGACTGCTGCGGGCACTTACACAACCCTACAGGCCCCCACGGAACACTGCCAGCCCCTACGGAAGGAACCTTACGGGCCCCTACAGAACACTACTGGCTCCTGCGGTACTCTACAGGCCTCTAGGGAACCTACGAAGCTCTACGGAACCCTATGGATCCTTACGGAACAGTACGGGCCCCTTCAAACCTCTGCGGGCACTTATGGAAACCTACAGGACCCTACGGAACTGTACGAGACTCTAGAGGCCCCTACGGAACACTACAGGCCCCTACGGAACCGTACGAGACTCTACAGGCCCCTAGGGAACACCACAGGCCCCTACGGAACCCTACACTACCCTCTGGAAACTTATGGAACCCTACAAGCTCCTACCAACCCCTGCGGGCACTTACACAACCCTACAGGCCCCTACTAAAGTCTACGGGACTCCACGGGCCCCTAGGGAAGCCTACAGATTTCAAAGGAACCCTACAAGCCCCTCTGGAACCCTACAGAATACTCCAGGACCCGACAGCACTCTACAAGACCCTTAGCAACACAACGGAACCTCACTAAAACCCTATGGGCTCCTACAGAACACTGCAGGTGCCTACGGAACCCTACAGACCCCTACGGAACCTTACAGACACCTGCGGGCACTTACAGAAGCCTCAGGCCCCTACAGAACCCTACAGGTCCATACAGAACCCCACAGGGCCCTACGGAACTTTACCAACCACTACGGAACTCTACGGGCCCCTACAGAACCCTGCAGAACCCTCTAGAACCTTACAGAATCCCACAGACTCCTACAGACTGCTGCAGGCACTTACACAACCCTACAGGCCCCTACGGAACACTGCCAGCCCTTACGGAAGGAACCTTACGGGCCCCTACAGAACACTACTGGCTCCTGCGGTACTCTACAGGCCTCTAGGGAACCTACGAAGCTCTACGGAACCCTATGGATCCTTACGGAACAGTACGGGCCCCTTCAGACCTCTGCGGGCGCTTATGGAATCCTACAGGACCCTACAGAAACGTACGAGACTCTAGAGGCCCCTAGGGAACACCACAGGCCCCTACGGAACCCTACACAACCCTCTGGAAACTTATGGCACCCTACAAGCTCCTACCAACCCCTGCGGGCACTTACACAACCCTACAGGCCCCTACGGAAGTCTACGGGACTCCACGAGCGCCTAGGGAAGCCTACAGATTTCAACGGAACCCTACGAGCCCCTCTGGAACCCTACAGAATACTCCAGGACCCGACAGCACTCTACAAGACCCTTAGCAACACAACGGAACCTCACTAAAACCCTATGGGCTCCGTCAGAACACTGCAGGTGCCTACGGAACCCTACAGACCCCTACGGAATACTACCAGCCACTACGGAAACCTATGGCCCCTATGGAACTCTATGGAACCTGACAGAAACACTGTGGGCCCCTACAGGCCCTTGCAGGCACTTGCAGAACTCTGCAGGAACCCATGGAACTTTATGGAACCCTACCAGCCCCTACAGAAGCCTAAAGACCCTTGCAGGCAGTTACGGAACGGTACAGGGCCCTGGGGAATGTTACCAGCCACCACGGAACTCTACGGGCCCCTACGGAACCATGCAGAACCCTCTAGAACCTTACAGAATCCCACGGATTCCTACAGACTGCTGCGGGCACTTACTCAACCCTAGAGGACCCTAGAGAAGACTGCCAGCCCCTACAGAACCCTACAGGTCCATACAGAACCCCACAGGGCCCTACGGAACTTTACCAGCCACTACGGAACTCTACGGGCCCCTACAGAACCCTGCAGAACCCTCCAGAACCTTACAGAATCCCACAGACTCCTACAGACTGCTGCGGGCACTTACACAACCCTACAGACCCCTACGGAACACTGCCAGCCCCTACGGAAGGAACCTTACGGGCCCCTACAGAACACTACTGGCTCCTGCGGTACTCTACAGGCTTCTAGGGCACCTACGAAGCTCTACGGAGCCTTATGGATCCTTACGGAACAGTACGGGCCCCTTCAGACCTCTGCGGGCGCTTATGGAAACCTACAGGACCCTACGGAACCGTAGGAGACTCTACAGGCCCCTAGGGAACACTACAGGCCCCTACGGAACCCTACACAACCCTCTGGAAACTTATGGCACCCTACAAGCTCCTACCAACCCCTGCGGGCACTTACACAACCCTACAGGTCCCTACGGAAATCTACGGGACTCCACGGGCCCCTAGGGAAGCCTACAGATTTCAACGGAACCCTACGAGCCCCTCTGGAACCCTACAGAATACTCCAGGACCCGACAGCACTCTACAAGACCCTTATGAACACAACGGAACCTCACTAAAACCCTATGGGCTCCTCCAGAACACTGCAGGTGCCTACGGAACGCTACAGACCCCTACAGAACCCTACAGACACCTGCGGACACTTACAGAACCCTGCAGGCCCCTACAGAACCCTACAGGTCCATACAGAACCCCACAGGGCCCTACGGAACTTTACCAGCCACTACGGAACTCTACGGGCCCCTACAGAACCCTGCAGAACCCTCCAGAACCTTACAGAATCCCACAGACTCCTACAGACTGCTGCGGGCACTTACACAACCCTACAGGCCCCCACGGAACACTGCCAGCCCCTACGGAAGGAACCTTACGGGCCCCTACAGAACACTACTGGCTCCTGCGGTACTCTACAGGCCTCTAGGGAACCTACGAAGCTCTACGGAACCCTATGGATCCTTACGGAACAGTACGGGCCCCTTCAGACCTCTGCGGGCACTTATGGAAACCTACAGGACCCTACGGAACTGTACGAGACTCTAGAGGCCCCTACGGAACACTACAGGCCCCTACGGAACCGTACGAGACTCTACAGGCCCCTAGGGAACACCACAGGCCCCTACGGAACCCTACACTACCCTCTGGAAACTTATGGAACCCTACAAGCTCCTACCAACCCCTGCGGGCACTTACACAACCCTACAGGTCCCTACGGAAATCTACGGGACTCCACGGGCCCCTAGGGAAGCCTACAGATTTCAACGGAACCCTACGAGCCCCTCTGGAACCCTACAGAATACTCCAGGACCCGACAGCACTCTACAAGACCCTTAGCAACACAACGGAACCTCACTAAAACCCTATGGGCTCCTACAGAACACTGCAGGTGCCTACGGAACCCTACAGACCCCTACGGAACCCTACAGACACCTGCGGGCACTTACAGAAGCCTCAGGCCCCTACAGAACCCTACAGGTCCATACAGAACCCCACAGGGCCCTACGGAACTTTACCAACCACTACGGAACTCTACGGGCCCCTACAGAACCCTGCAGAACCCTCTAGAACCTTACAGAATCCCACGGATTCCTACAGACTTCTGCGGGCACTTACTCAACCCTAGAGGACCCTACGGAACACTGCCAGCCCCTACGGAAGGAACCCTACGGGCCCCTACAGAACACTACTGGCTCCTGCGGTACTCTACAGGCTTCTAGGGCACCTACGAAGCTCTACGGAACCCTATGGATCCTTACGGAACAGTACGGGCCCCTTCAGACCTCTGCGGGCGCTTATGGAAACCTACAGGACCCTACGGAACTGTACGAGACTCTAGAGGCCCCTAGGGAACACCACAGGCCCCTACGGAACCCTACACAACCCTCTGGAAACTTATGGCACCCTACAAGCTCCTACCAACCCCTGCGGGCACTTACACAACCCTACAGGTCCCTACGGAAATCTACGGGACTCCACGGGCCCCTAGGGAAGCCTACAGATTTCAACGGAACCCTACCAGCCCCTCTGGAACCCTACAGAATACTCCAGGACCCGACAGCACTCTACAAGACCCTTATGAACACAACGGAACCTCACTAAAACCCTATGGGCTCCTCCAGAACACTGCAGGTGCCTACGGAACCCTACAGACACCTACGGAATACTACCAGCCGCTACGGAAACCTATGGCCCCTACGGAACTCTACGGAACCTGACAGAAACACTGTGCGCCCCTACAGGCCCTTGCGGGCACTTGCAGAACTCTGCAGGAACCCACGGAACTTTATGGAACCCTACCAGCCCCTACGGAAGCCTAAAGACCCTTGCAGGCAGTTACGGAACGGTACAGGGCCCTAGGGAACGTTACCAGCCACTACGGAACTCTACGGGCCCCTACGGAACCCTGCAGAACCCTCCAGAACCTTACAGAATCCCACGGATTCCTACAGACTGCTGCGGGCACTTACTCAACCCTAGAGGACCCTAGAGAAGACTGCCAGCCCCTACAGAACCCTACAGGTCCATACAGAACCCCACAGGGCCCTACGGAACTTTACCAGCCACTACGGAACTCTACGGGCCCCTACAGAACCCTGCAGAACCCTCCAGAACCTTACAGAATCCCACAGACTCCTACAGACTGCTGCGGGCACTTACACAACCCTACAGGCCCCTACGGAACACTGCCAGCCCCTACGGAAGGAACCTTACGGGCCCCTACAGAACACTACTGGCTCCTGCGGTACTCTACAGGCTTCTAGGGCACCTACGAAGCTCTACGGAACCCTATGGATCCTTACGGAACAGTACGGGCCCCTTCAGACCTCTGCGGGCGCTTATGGAAACCTACAGGACCCTATGGAACTGTACGAGACTCTAGAGGCCCCTAGGGAACACCACAGGCCCCTACGGAACCCTACACAACCCTCTGGAAACTTATGGCACCCTACAAGCTCCTACCAACCCCTGCGGGCACTTACACAACCCTACAGGTCCCTACGGAAATCTATGGGACTCCACGGTCCCCTAGGGAAGCCTACAGATTTCAACGGAACCCTACGAGCCCCTCTGGAACCCTACAGAATACTCCAGGACCCGACAGCACTCTACAAGACCCTTAGCAACACAACGGAACCTCACTAAAACCCTATGGGCTCCGTCAGAACACTGCAGGTGCCTACGGAACCCTACAGACCCCTACGGAATACTACCAGCCACTACGGAAACCTATGGCCCCTATGGAACTCTACGGAACCTGACAGAAACACTGTGGGCCCCTACAGGCCCTTGCAGGCACTTGCAGAACTCTGCAGGAACCCACGGAACTTTATGGAACCCTACCAGCCCCTACGGAAGCCTAAAGACCCTTGCAGGCAGTTACGGAACGGTACAGGGCCCTGGGGAATCTTACCAGCCACTACGGAACTCTACGGGCCCCTACAGAACCATGCAGAACCCTCCAGAACCTTACAGAATCCCACGGATTCCTACAGACTGCTGCGGGCACTTACTCAACCCTAGAGGACCCTACAGAACACTGCCAGCCCCTGCAGAACCCTATAGGTCCATACAGAACCCCACAGGGCCCTACGGAACTTTACCAACCACTACGGAACTCTAAGGCCCCTACAGAACCCTATAGGTCCATACAGAACCCCACAGGGCCCTACGGAACTTTACCAACCACTACGGAACTCTACGGCCCCTACAGAACCCTGCAGAACCCTCCAGAACCTTACAGAATCCCACGGATTCCTACAGACTTCTGCGGGCACTTACTCAACCCTAGAGGACCCTACGGAACACTGCCAGCCCCTATGGAAGGAACCCTACGGGCCCCTACAGAACACTACTGGCTCCTGCGGTACTCTACAGGCTTCTAGGGCACCTACGAAGCTCTACGGAGCCTTATGGATCCTTACGGAACAGTACGGGCCCCTTCAGACCTCTGCGGGCACTTATGGAAACCTACAGGACCCTACGGAACTGTACGAGACTCTAGAGGCCCCTAGGGAACACCACAGGCCCCTACGGAACCGTACGAGACTCTAGAGGCCCCTAGGGAACACCACAGGCCCCTACGGCACCCTACACTACCCTCTGGAAACTTATGGAACCCTACAAGCTCCTACCAACCCCTGCGGGCACTTACACAACCCTACAGGCCCCTACTAAAGTCTACGGGACTCCACGGGCCCCTAGGGAAGCCTACAGATTTCGACGGAACCCTACAAGCCCCTCTGGAACCCTACAGAATACTCCAGGACCCGACAGCACTCTACAAGACCCTTAGCAACACAACGGAACCTCACTAAAACCCTATGGGCTCCTACAGAACACTGCAGGTGCCTACGGAACCCTACAGACCCCTACGGAACCCTACAGACACCTGCGGGCACTTACAGAAGCCTCAGGCCCCTACAGAACCCTACAGGTCCATACAGAACCCCACAGGGCCCTACGGAACTTTACCAACCACTACGGAACTCTACGGGCCCCTACAGAACCCTGCAGAACCCTCTAGAACCTTACAGAATCCCACAGACTCCTACAGACTGCTGCAGGCACTTACACAACCCTACAGGCCCCTACGGAACATTGCCAGCCCTTACGGAAGGAACCTTACGGGCCCCTACAGAACACTACTGGCTCCTGCGGTACTCTACAGGCCTCTAGGGAACCTACGAAGCTCTACGGAACCCTATGGATCCTTACGGAACAGTACGGGCCCCTTCAGACCTCTGCGGGCGCTTATGGAATCCTACAGGACCCTACAGAAACGTACGAGACTCTAGAGGCCCCTAGGGAACACCACAGGCCCCTACGGAACCCTACACAACCCTCTGGAAACTTATGGCACCCTACAAGCTCCTACCAACCCCTGCGGGCACTTACACAACCCTACAGGCCCCTACGGAAGTCTACGGGACTCCACGAGCCCCTAGGGAAGCCTACAGATTTCAACGGAACCCTACCAGCCCCTCTGGAACCCTACAGAATACTCCAGGACCCGACAGCACTCTACAAGACCCTTAGCAACACAACGGAACCTCACTAAAACCCTATGGGCTCCGTCAGAACACTGCAGGTGCCTACGGAACCCTACAGACCCCTACGGAATACTACCAGCCACTACGGAAACCTATGGCCCCTATGGAACTCTACGGAACCTGACAGAAACACTGTGCGCCCCTACAGGCCCTTGCAGGCACTTGCAGAACTCTGCAGGAACCCACGGAACTTTATGGAACCCTACCAGCCCCTACGGAAGCCTAAAGACCCTTGCAGGCAGTTACGGAACGGTACAGGGCCCTGGGGAATGTTACCAGCCACTACGGAACTCTACGGGCCCCTACGGAACCCTGCAGAACCCTCCAGAACCTTACAGAATCCCACGGATTCCTACAGACTGCTGCGGGCACTTACTCAACCCTAGAGGACCCTAGAGAAGACTGCCAGCCCCTACAGAACCCTACAGGTCCATACAGAACCCCACAGGGCCCTACGGAACTTTACCAGCCACTACGGAACTCTACGGGCCCCTACAGAACCCTGCAGAACCCTCCAGAACCTTACAGAATCCCACGGACTCCTACAGACTGCTGCGGGCACTTACACAACCCTACAGGTCCCTACGGAACACTGCCAGCCCCTACAGAAGGAACCTTACGGGCCCCTACAGAACACTACTGGCTCCTGCGGTACTCTACAGGCCTCTAGGGAACCTACGAAGCTCTACGGAACCCTATGGATCCTTACGGAACAGTACGGGCCCCTTCAGACCTCTGCGGGCACTTATGGAAACCTACAGGACCCTACGGAACTGTACGAGACTCTAGAGGCCCCTACGGAACACTACAGGCCCCTACGGAACCGTACGAGACTCTACAGGCCCCTAGGGAACACCACAGGCCCCTACGGAACCCTACACTACCCTCTGGAAACTTATGGCACCCTACAAGCTCCTACCAACCCCTGCGGGCACTTACACAACCCTACAGGCCCCTACGGAAATCTACGGGACTCCACGGGCCCCTAGGGAAGCCTACAGATTTCAACGGAACCCTACGAGCCCCTCTGGAACCCTACAGAATACTCCAGGACCCGACAGCACTCTACAAGACCCTTAGCAACACAACGGAACCTCACTAAAACCCTATGGGCTCCGTCAGAACACTGCAGGTGCCTACGGAACCCTACAGACCCCTACGGAATACTACCAGCCGCTACGGAAAGCTATGGCCCCTACGGAACTCTACGGAACCTGACAGAAACACTGTGCGCCCCTACAGGCCCTTGCGGGCACTTGCAGAACTCTGCAGGAACCCACGGAACTTTATGGAACCCTACCAGCCCCTACGGAAGCCTAAAGACCCTTGCAGGCAGTTACGGAACGGTACAGGGCCCTAGGGAACGTTACCAGCCACTACGGAACTCTACGGGCCCCTACAGAACCCTGCAGAACCCTCCGGAACCTTACAGAATCCCACAGACTCCTACAGACTTCTGCGGGCACTTACACAACTCTACAGGTCCCTACGGAAATCTACGGGACTCTATGGGCCCCTAGGGAACCCTATAGATTTCGATGGAACCCTACGAGGCCGTCTGGAACCCTACAGAATACTCCAGGACCCGACAGCACTCTACAAGACCCTTAGCAACACAACGGAACCTCACTAAAACCCTATGGGCTCCTACAGAACACTACAGGTGCCTACGGAACGCTACAGACCCCTACGGAACCCTACAGACACCTGCGGACACTTACAGAACCCTGCAGGCCCATACAGAACCCTACAGGTCCATACAGAACCCCACAGGGCCCTACGGAACTTTACCAGCCACTACGGAACTCTACGGGCCCCTACAGAACCCTGCAGAACCCTCCAGAACCTTACAGAATCCCACAGACTCCTACAGACTGCTGCGGGCACTTACACAACCCTACAGGCCCCCACGGAACACTGCCAGCCCCTACGGAAGGAACCTTACGGGCCCCTACAGAACACTACTGGCTCCTGCGGTACTCTACAGGCCTCTAGGGAACCTACGAAGCTCTACGGAACCCTATGGATCCTTACGGAACAGTACGGGCCCCTTCAGACCTCTGCGGGCGCTTATGGAAACCTACAGGACCCTACGGAACTGTACGAGACTCTAGAGGCCCCTAGGGAACACTACAGGCCCCTGCGGAAACGTACGAGATTCTACAGGCCCCTAGGGAACACCACAGGCCCCTACGGAAACGTACGAGATTCTACAGGCCCCTAGGGAACACCACAGGCCCCTACGGAACCCTACACAACCCTCTGGAAACTTATGGCACCCTACAAGCTCCTACCAACCCCTGCGGGCACTTACACAACCCTATAGGCCCCTACGGAAATCTACGGGACTCCACGGGCCCCTAGGGAAGCCTACAGATTTCAACGGAACCCTACGAGCCCCTCTGGAACCCTACAGAATACTCCAGGACCCGACAGCACTCTACAAGACCCATAGCAACACAACGGAACCTCACTAAAACCCTATGGGCTCCTCCAGAACACTGCAGGTGCCTACGGAACCCTACAGACCCCTACGGAATACTACCAGCCGCTACGGAAAGCGATGGCCCCTACGGAACTCTACGGAACCTGACAGAAACACTGTAAGCCCCTACAGGCCCTTGCGGGCACTTGCAGAACTCTGCAGGAACCCACGGAACTTTATGGAACCCTACCAGCCCCTACGGAAGCCTAAAGACTCTTGCAGGCAGTTACGGAACGGTACAGGGCCCTGGGGAACGTTACCAGCCACTACGGAACTCTACGGGCCCCTACAGAACCCTGCAGAACCCTCCAGAACCTTACAGAATCCCACGGATTCCTACAGATTCCTGCGGGCACTTACTCAACCCTAGAGGACCCTACGGAACACTGCCAGCCCCTATGGAAGGAACCCTACGGGCCCCTACAGAACACTACTGGCTCCTGCGGTACTCTACAGCCTTCTAGGGCACCTACGAAGCTCTACGGAGCCTTATGGATCCTTACGGAACAGTACGGGCCCCTTCAGACCTCTGCGGGCGCTTATGAAAACCTACAGGACCCTACGGAACCGTACGAGACTCTAGAGGCCCCTAGGGAACACTACAGGCCCCTACGGAACCCTACACAACCCTCTGGAAACTTATGGCACCCTACAAGCTCCTACCAACCCCTGCGGGCACTTACACAACCCTACAGGTCCCTACGGAAATCTACGGGACTCCACGGGCCCCTAGGGAAGCCTACAGATTTCAACGGAACCCTACGAGCCCCTCTGGAACCCTACAGAATACTCCAGGACCCGACAGCACTCTACAAGACCCTTAGCAACACAACGGAACCTCACTAAAACCCTATGGGCTCCTACAGAACACTGCAGGTGCCTACGGAACCCTACAGACCCCTACGGAATACTACCAGCCGCTACGGAAAGCTATGGCCCCTACGGAACTCTACGGAACCTGACAGAAACACTGTGCGCCCCTACAGGCCCTTGCGGGCACTTGCAGAACTCTGCAGGAACCCACGGAACTTTATGGAACCCTACCAGCCCCTACGGAAGCCTAAAGACCCTTGCAGGCAGTTACGGAACGGTACAGGGCCCTAGGGAACGTTACCAGCCACTACGGAACTCTACGGGCCCCTACGGAACCCTGCAGAACCCTCCAGAACCTTACAGAATCCCACGGATTCCTACAGACTGCTGCGGGCACTTACTCAACCCTAGAGGACCCTAGAGAAGACTGCCAGCCCCTACAGAACCCTACAGGTCCATACAGAACCCCACAGGGCCCTACGGAACTTTACCAGCCACTACGGAACTCTACGGGCCCCTACAGAACCCTGCAGAACCCTCCAGAACCTTACAGAATCCCACAGACTCCTACAGACTGCTGCGGGCACTTACACAACCCTACAGGCCCCTACGGAACACTGCCAGCCCCTACAGAAGGAACCTTACGGGCCCCTACAGAACACTACTGGCTCCTGCGGTACTCTACAGGCCTCTAGGGAACCTACGAAGCTCTACGGAACCCTATGGATCCTTACGGAACAGTACGGGCCCCTTCAGACCTCTGCGGGCACTTATGGAAACCTACAGGACCCTACGGAACTGTACGAGACTCTAGAGGCCCCTACGGAACACTACAGGCCCCTACGGAACCGTACGAGACTCTACAGGCCCCTAGGGAACACCACAGGCCCCTACGGAACCCTACACTACCCTCTGGAAACTTATGGCACCCTACAAGCTCCTACCAACCCCTGCGGGCACTTACACAACCCTACAGGCCCCTACGGAAATCTACGGGACTCCACGGGCCCCTAGGGAAGCCTACAGATTTCAACGGAACCCTACGAGCCCCTCTGGAACCCTACAGAATACTCCAGGACCCGACAGCACTCTACAAGACCCTTAGCAACACAACGGAACCTCACTAAAACCCTATGGGCTCCGTCAGAACACTGCAGGTGCCTACGGAACCCTACAGACCCCTACGGAATACTACCAGCCGCTACGGAAAGCTATGGCCCCTACGGAACTCTACGGAACCTGACAGAAACACTGTGCGCCCCTACAGGCCCTTGCGGGCACTTGCAGAACTCTGCAGGAACCCACGGAACTTTATGGAACCCTACCAGCCCCTACGGAAGCCTAAAGACCCTTGCAGGCAGTTACGGAACGGTACAGGGCCCTAGGGAACGTTACCAGCCACTACGGAACTCTACGGGCCCCTACAGAACCCTGCAGAACCCTCCGGAACCTTACAGAATCCCACAGACTCCTACAGACTTCTGCGGGCACTTACACAACTCTACAGGTCCCTACGGAAATCTACGGGACTCTATGGGCCCCTAGGGAACCCTATAGATTTCGATGGAACCCTACGAGGCCGTCTGGAACCCTACAGAATACTCCAGGACCCGACAGCACTCTACAAGACCCTTAGCAACACAACGGAACCTCACTAAAACCCTATGGGCTCCTACAGAACACTGCAGGTGCCTACGGAACGCTACAGACCCCTACGGAACCCTACAGACACCTGCGGACACTTACAGAACCCTGCAGGCCCCTACAGAACCCTACAGGTCCATACAGAACCCCACAGGGCCCTACGGAACTTTACCAGCCACTACGGAACTCTACGGGCCCCTACAGAACCCTGCAGAACCCTCCAGAACCTTACAGAATCCCACAGACTCCTACAGACTGCTGCGGGCACTTACACAACCCTACAGGCCCCCACGGAACACTGCCAGCCCCTACGGAAGGAACCTTACGGGCCCCTACAGAACACTACTGGCTCCTGCGGTACTCTACAGGCCTCTAGGGAACCTACGAAGCTCTACGGAACCCTATGGATCCTTACGGAACAGTACGGGCCCCTTCAGACCTCTGCGGGCGCTTATGGAAACCTACAGGACCCTACGGAACTGTACGAGACTCTAGAGGCCCCTAGGGAACACTACAGGCCCCTGCGGAAACGTACGAGACTCTACAGGCCCCTAGGGAACACCACAGGCCCCTACGGAAACGTACGAGATTCTACAGGCCCCTAGGGAACACCACAGGCCCCTACGGAACCCTACACAACCCTCTGGAAACTTATGGCACCCTACAAGCTCCTACCAACCCCTGCGGGCACTTACACAACCCTACAGGTCCCTACGGAAATCTACGGGACTCCACGGGCCCCTAGGGAAGCCTACAGATTTCAACGGAACCCTACGAGCCCCTCTGGAACCCTACAGAATACTCCAGGACCCGACAGCACTCTACAAGACCCATAGCAACACAACGGAACCTCACTAAAACCCTATGGGCTCCTCCAGAACACTGCAGGTGCCTACGGAACCCTACAGACCCCTACGGAATACTACCAGCCGCTACGGAAACCTATGGCCCCTACGGAACTCTACGGAACCTGACAGAAACACTGTGGGCCCCTACAGGCCCTTGCGGGCACTTGCAGAACTCTGCAGGAACCCACGGAACTTTATGGAACCCTACCAGCCCCTACGGAAGCCTAAAGACCCTTGCAGGCAGTTACGGAACGGTACAGGGCCCTAGGGAACGTTACCAGCCACTACGGAACTCTACGGGCCCCTACGGAACCCTGCAGAACCCTCCAGAACCTTACAGAATCCCACGGATTCCTACAGACTGCTGCGGGCACTTACTCAACCCTAGAGGACCCTAGAGAAGACTGCCAGCCCCTACAGAACCCTACAGGTCCATACAGAACCCCACAGGGCCCTACGGAACTTTACCAGCCACTACGGAACTCTACGGGCCCCTACAGAACCCTGCAGAACCCTCCAGAACCTTACAGAATCCCACAGACTCCTACAGACTGCTGCGGGCACTTACACAACCCTACAGGCCCCTACGGAACACTGCCAGCCCCTACAGAAGGAACCTTACGGGCCCCTACAGAACACTACT